>NW_024080638.1:5042576-5073739 GCF_003009895.1 Hyaena hyaena
AGGCAGAGAAGGACAAATACCATATGTTTGCACGTATAGGAGGATTAGGAGGAACTTAACGGAGGACCATGGGGGAGAAGAAGGGGAAGAATAGTGGGGGAGAGGGAGGGAGGCAAACCATGAGAGACTCTGAATGCTGAGAACAAACTGAGGGCTGATGGGGGTGGGGGGGAGGGGAAGGGAGGTGATGGGCATGGAGAAGGGCACTTGTGGGGATGAGCACTGGGTGTTATATGGAAACCAACTTGACAATAAACTATTAAAAAAATAATTACAAAACTAGAAGTCAAACCAAAAAAAAAAAAAGCCAGAAAAACAAAAACAAAAAAAAAACAAAAAGTAATAAAATAAAATAAAATTACTTTGAGAATAATATACTCTGGAAATAAGTCTAGTTGATTACCTAAGGTATTTGAAGAAAGTGCTAAAGTGAGCATTCTTTTTACCTGAAGAAACCACTAGAAGAATCATAAGGGAGATTTTTTTTTTTCTTTTGTGAACTGGGATGGCTTATGGGGGGAAAACAGAAATATTACGATGCAGGGGGAACACCGTGTACCCCAGATTAGGACATACTGACTTTAGATGGAGGAGCAAGTTTTGTATGGCCGTTTGGCATGTAAATTTATAAACTTAAGTTTAGGCTATATGATAATTTGAGAGAGGGACTAGCTGTATGTAGGACTAGAAGAATGAATTCTGTTTGAGTCATATTTTTAGTTTAATGAAGAGTATGAGGTTAGGTATTGACCATGGATTAGAGAAACCTAAGAATTCAGGAAACTAGATAAATGGAAAGGATAGAAGCAGATGCGTTGCAAATAGAAGATGATCTTTCACTGCCTCAGTGCCTTGGCCTCTGCAATGGTTGGTAGACTTATCAGTTAAGGCACACAAAATGGGAGGTGCTAGCCAGCGAACTATACTGTATAAAAATGGCACATGAGAGGCAATTCCCTGGACTGAACGGAGGTCAAAGGGGTGGGAAGTAGAGGCTATCACCTGGGACTACCAGCTGTTTAGAGAGTATCCATTCAAATGACAGTTCCCAAATGTCCACTCCTCTTACTGCATCTGCTCCATGTGGCCTTCTGCTTGATCACCCACATACCTAGTGCCCATCACAGCTGTCCTCTCTGCCTCACGTCTTTGCAATGAACTTCAATGATAAGTATGTATCCGAGGGCCTTGTGCCTACTAGGTCTTCTGACAATATAGCACAGGGTAGTACTACATACTTTGGTCAAGTTATTTACATTCTCTATGCCTCAGTTTCCTCATCTGTACTTAGGAGATACTACTACTAACCTACAGGGGAAAATGTTTCTGTTCTGAGGATTTAATGAAAGTACTTAGCATGGTACCTGACAAGCAGTGACTCCTTATCACCATTATCAAGATGAATAAAAGAAACTGCTAGCATGTTGCTGGAATGTCTGCCAAGCAGATGAACCATACAATGGAATCAACATTTTGTTCAAAGCTGTGAATGAAAACAAGTAATCGTATTTGTGGCGGCTGACAAAGTGAGTCAGGGGATTTAGGAGAATTATTATTCTAGAACCAATGACCACACAACCCTAGCTGAGCCAAGAAGAAGGTGATAATACCTTTTAGGAAAAGGAACAGAAAAATAACAGCTTGACCTTTGCTGTATGAGGATGATACTGCAAGGTTGGTAAAGGGCAGTGAGGACATTGACATGGAAAAGGACATGAATTCACAACACAGATGCCTGCAGATTCCCTCCTGAACGCACTGCATGGAGTTCTCTGCAGAGGTGAGGTAGGGTTTGCCTCCCTTGACCAGATTTGGTGGTGGGGAAAGTGGGGATTCACACCTGCCCGAGATTCTTCTCAACAGTTTATACTGCTCCCTTGGGAAAGTGGTCTGAAGGGTGAATTTGCTAAAATTATTATAACCCATCATTTGAAAAGTCAAGAATCCCCTAAATGGTACTCTGAGAAGATGTCATAACCATCCTCATTTTAGTTTGAAATCAGAGCACAGTACTATCCTTGATATACTAAAGTTGAAAATGCTCAACAGACTAAGCCATCTTTTCCAGAACACTAAGGTTATAATGAATATCATTTGCTAGGTCCTGGAGCATAAAGTCACATAAGATGTGATTTCTGTCCTCCACAAGTAGAGAGGACACAGGCATCACACAACAAGTACTATTTGTCACACTTCCCTACAATTTCCTTAATCAGATATGTCCTTACAGTATCTCTCCACATTTTGGGAACATGTCAAGTAAGTGAATACAGATGACTCTGCAAGTCCCTGCAAGGTTCTCCGTTGCTGGCACTTCACCAATCTCTGCCTAATAAATTCTGATGGGAGGTCTTACACCTTGAAGGTATAGGAGGAAATGGAAATTTCAAAAAGAGCAAAAAGTGAAAAGAAATACAGAAAAAGGCATTGGTGCTCCTGGGTTTGTGGGCCACCCGACGCTGTGTGCTTTGGAGAATTGTCCACCTTTACTCAGATGCAGTCCCAGGAGGGCTTTCCACAACGTCTTGCCACTGGGCATGTCTTGCTTAGTGGGCCACCAAGGGACTGAATTCCAGCACTTTCTGTGGTTGTCCTTCACCCATGGAAAAGTCATATCTCCTGGCTTTACCGGTAGGCCATTCCCCTGAGGCTCCTTTCTGCCGGCAACAGCAGACCTTGTCTGTCCCTCCTGTTCTCATATCTCAGACTTCTAACCGCCAGCATCAGTATCTCTTCATCTGAGGGCTTGCTTTGGTGTCTGGAGACCACCCTACCCTTCAGTAACAGAGAAGTGATGCCCTCCAGGGAGCAAATTTCAACAGTGACAGATTACAGTGGGTCTATAAATGCCACAGATGGTCATTCTACAGCTTGAACTCTACGGTGCCCTCCACCCCCAGTAGACTTAAGCACTAGTTACCTTTTCTGCTGTTGGCTCTCTTTCCTGTCTCATGTCCTCAGTGTTTAGTTAGGATCACCTCCCAAATAAGCAACTTGCACTTGAATCCTCATCTCATGTTCTGCTTCTGGCAAACCCAAAATGGAGACATTGGCTGTTGTCCCTGGCTTGCTTCTTCTCCATTAAACAGGCATGGGGACAAATCAAAGTTTCTGCCCAAGGACATTTCCAACCAGTATGTAACATGCTGGTCTCTTCTTTGCTAAGTTGCTGGAAGGAAAGAACTATACGAGGGACAGAAGAGATGTGCTTTCAGTACGAACGCTGCTCTCCCCCCAGGTTCCTAGGGGCTGCCCTGCTTTGCTGTTTATCTCTTGCTTCCAAATTCTCTGGTGGTTCAGACTCGAGCTGGGTACTGGGCAGGAGGTAAGGGGGACTGAGCTTGTAGGGTCTGTGCTGCACAGTCTGTGAACCCTGAGCACATACATCACTCTCAGTTATTGGTGGCACTAATATGTGGAATGCTCAGTGTTCTTTAGTTTCAGCCATGGGTCCTGGTGCTAAATCTGGGACAACAGAGTTCCACGTAACATCCTGCTCCCGATGAATATTTAAAACACAGATTTTGGGGCGCCTGGGTGGCTCAGTCGGTTAAGCGTCCGACTTCAGCTCAGGTCATGATCTCACGGTTCATGGGTTCAAGCCCTGTGACGGGCTCTGTGCTGACAGCTAGCTCAGAGCCCGGAGCCTGTTTCAGATTCTGTGTCTCCCTCTCTCTCTCTGCCCCTCCCCTGCTCATGCTGTCTCTCTCTCTCAGAAATAAATTTAAAAAAATTAAAAAAATAAAACACAGATTTTTTACTACTGACCAGATACATGAAGCCTAAACTTTGGTATCTTTATTGGTAGAAAAGTCCAACAACTGTCTGAAATCATTACTTTCAAAGCCACATTTAAAAGCCAAGCACGCCTATTTTGAAGAAATTGTGACTAAAAAAGAGAGCAATCTTGGCTAGAAAGAGAAATGTGAAAAACATAAACAAAAATTGCATCATTTCTTTCAGAGTGAATCTCAGATTCGTTTGGAAAGGTGAAGCCTACAAAATAGGATTAAAATGATGACGCTTTACTTGCAGATATGACTCCACTGGTGTAGGTCAAAGTACGTGAGCCAACGTGAAGGAAATGCCAGGATCAAAATAAACCCTCAAACAACACCTCTGAACGTGCCTAAACGCTCTCCACCAACAACAGCAGGCACACAGACTCTTTTACGGCACAGGACAAAAAAAAAAAAAAAAAAAAAAAAAAAAAAAAAAAAAAAAAAAAAAAAAAAAAAAAAAAAAAAAAAAAAAAAAAAAAAAAAAAAGCACAAAACAACAAAAAAACAAATCACAAAAAATGAAACTTGAGAGCTAGAGAAAGAGAATCAGTTGTGGGAAATGGGTCCTTGGAGGCAACCATTTCACTTATGTGTGATAACCCTAGAGGGTTAGAGTCTTCCCTAAGAATGTTCTTCAATTACCAGTAAGGGTGAGAGGCTCTGACAGAGCAGTGGGTACAGGGTCCCTCTCGGTGTGTGACAAGACGGAGGAGGGCCACATTCTCCTGACCACTCGGCAAGGTGATGGAGGCAGTTACTTCCGCCACTGCCGCCTCCACACCATGTTCTGTGTCCCTTCGTGGCCAGCTGTCCAGGCTCCTCTCCTTGGTGAATAACTGAAGGCAGCTTGCCAAGCAGTGAAGAAAACCACTGTCATCTGTGTGCAGCGTTGTGTGTGAATCTGGGTTCTCAAGATCCAATGTGGCCCCAGGAGGGAGGAGAAGGACAGCTGGAGTGGAGTGACAGCGTTTGAAGGGTCAGTGCTTTCAACCCAGTATGATTCGCCCGTCCTAACAGACTCAGTGCTACAGTACTCAGCACATGGCAGGAAAAAAGACTAGAATTATAGCCTTTCAATTTCTTGGTAATTAGCTAAGGTGTCATTTCATTTCTTAAGGCAGAGAGCTGTATTGCAGAATAGAATACAATATTCTCCCGAATATTTACGATGATAGCTGAGCCATAAAAGGGCTTTCGTATTTGAGACCGATCACTTTTTAGGCTATGCCACCGGATGCCCCCAAGGTATGTCTTCAATCACCTGCGCCCCGGTAGACATTGATATTTCACTTCCTGTTATGTAATACATGTTCTTGTAGCTACTTTTTCAAAGGCCAGTAGAAGTAATATAATTCCTATAGATAACTACTGTTAACAGTAAACAATTTTTCTTTCCAGTTTCTTTTTTCTGAGTGCATATATTAATGAAATCGGACCTATGTTATATATGCAGTTCTATATACTGATGCTAAACACACACACACAGAGTTTCAGCTCATTTAATATGCTATTTGACCAAGGTATTACATCATTAGATAGTTTTAAAAATGTGGTTTCATCGTCTATAATACATTTCATTGTGGATAGGACGTTTGATTAAATTATCCTGAGTTGTGGGACATTGGCGGTTGCTGCCTCCAGTTTCTGTGTGGAGTGGCAGCCATTACAGTTACCCTCTCAACCCCCCCCTCCACACACACACACACACACACACACACACACACACACACTGCCATTTCTCATCTTCCTCCTGAGGAAGAGCGTTTTCCCAGCCCCTCTCCGTCCCCTTCTCTTTAGCCTCTGGCTGCCAGGAAAAAGTTAGGCTTTATAGAGGTAAGCTCCCATGTGCCCAGAACTGTCTATTCCTGGGGAGGCCAGTCAATCTAACTTCAAGATTCAGTATTAGAAAGCTGTGCACCCAAGCCACGTTCTCCATTAGCAGGAGACAAGGACACGTTTGATTCTCCACCTGCCTTTTCTGCTGTATTGTAATTCAAATGATTTAGAACTCAGGAGAGGTGAAGAAAAGTGTAATCTACTGAGCCCTCCCAAACCAGAGCCACACCGTTTCTAAATTTTCCCTGTTCCAAGTAATGCTGGGATGAATATCCTTTTATAGGAATCTTTGAGTATGTCTTGAGTTATAATTTTCTAAGAAATTCCTTGACTGGCCATTACTTACTTTTAAGAATTTTACTTTGAAGGCTTGTAAACATACTGACAATTTATCATATGGCTCTGGAAGCATGTTACTAAGTCGTGAATACATAGATGTATTGTGACTGCTCTGCATTGGGAGGAAGATCTTGAAGATGCAAGAGAGAAGGGGAAATATTTGGTGGAAGTTCTTCCTTGGCTGAGGGAAGAGAGCCTCACTCTAATATGTATAAGGAAGCACCGATGCACATTGAGTTTCGAGGTGGAACTAGTGAAAATTTGAAAGAGTTCATATCTGAGAAAATGAAGCATATGTATTTTAACCACATACATGTCTATACATTTTAAATACCATATCTGAAATTTTTAAAAAACTACATTTTGCATTAGCAGCTATTACATCCTATAACCAGGTGCTGCAGGATGGACATTAAAACAATGAAGGCCATCAGGAAAGGTTCAGCAGGAATTAAGAAAATAGTGCATCAAGTGCATGTATCTCAAAGGATATTTTATATACTCTAGCAACAACTTACAACTGGAAAAATATCCAACCTGGACCTCACTAATTAAATGACTAAATTTACTAAGTAAACTAACTTTAGTTAGCAAATGATTAAATCATGTAATAGATCCTGCTAAGAACTTTCTTTAAAATGTTTCTATTAATATTGTAGGGAGTTTTTTTCCTTAGCTTTGAATTACATCTATTCCCATGAAACAAGGTAGCTATCGCTATTTCAACATATGTAGTAATGAGAACCTATCCTCAGCTTTATAGTTTTCAAGTTTACTGAGTCTATGAAAGAAATATGTGTTCTGAATTTGAAAACTCTTTATTATTTAACTCTAGCACACACACAAAGCAGCAACTGCTTGAATGACCTCGTGAGAAGGACCAATAACAAAGAAGATGCGTACTATAAAAATCTTTTTATGAATATTGATAAGGTTACCTACTAATGTGTTGCAGATTTCACCTTCTGACCACTATCATTCATTTCAAGTGAAGGGCTGTAACAACATTCAACGTCCATCATCAGCTCTCACAGAGTGCTTCCTATCCACATTTGGCCTCCAAACCAGAGCAGGTTACTGGGTATAAGCAGAGTCTATGCCAGAAATCCATTTTTCATATGGCCTGGGGGGCTTTAGAGAACAGTCTCAACAATCTATGGGAAAGGCAGCCACAAAACAGAACAGGAAATTCCGTTTAATGTAAAATCCTCTTAACTGTACAGCTTACTCTAGAAAAGCCAAAGAAATACGTTTTCCTGAGAAATATGAATTTGGGTTTACTAAATTAATGAGAAAATATTAAAATATTAATTTTATTTTATTGTGTGCATTTTCCCCCATCACTCTCAGTACAATATTTTATTTGGGAGTGAATGCCATGTTATTTAGAAGCTTCTGGCTCCTGGGAAAATTACGTAAGTAGCTTTTGTTGCCAAAATTTAAATGGATAGTTTTTACTAAAAGAAGTAGAATCTAGCACAAGGACTAAGTTAGGCAAGGCTTGACTCTTCCAACTTGAGCTGAATCAGGCCAGTGCCATTTGAGGAAGAAATGAAGTGGGGTCTCCAAAATTTCCCCAGCTAGACGCAAGCGCTCCCTGACACACTGGGGTGGCAAAGACTGCTTATCACTTCCTCAGCATCCATTCTCTCCTCCCTCTTCAAGAAAGGGTATGAGCCCGAGTTGCCCCAAATGAGATCTACATGGAAGTATTATGTGGATTCTCCAAGAGTCTCCTTAAAGAATGGCGTGACTGGGGCGCCTGGGTGGCTTAGTCGGTTAAGCGTCTGACTTTCGCTTAGGTCATGATCTCGCGGTTCGTGGGTTCGAGCCCCGCGTCGGGCTCTGTGCTGACTGCCAGCTCAGAGCCTGGAGCCTGTTTCGGAGTCTGTCACTCCCTCTCTCTCTGACCCTCCCCTGCTCACGCTGTCTCTCTCTCTCCTAGAAATAAATAAAACATTAAAAAAAAAAAAAAAAAAAGAATGGTGTGACTCTCTTTGCCCTGTCCTCCTTCCTGGAATCTGCTGTAAGTCCCTGAAGGTAAGAGCTCCAACCTCCATCTTAGACCACTGAGGTGGCCTGAGATGATGGAGCAGAGAGCCCAAAGGAGAGACTCCAGACCCCAGAAGACATCATAGACCTGCCACAGTAGAATTGTCTACTTAAAACAATTTGAGGGAGAAAGAAATCTTTATTGTGTTTAAGCCAGTGGTACTTTAGAGTTTTCAATTACATCCAGTTCTAAACCTACTGCTAGCTAATTCACTGGTTAAAAACGGAAGCTCAGAAGGTAAGTTAGAAGGGACTATGCCATTTCAGGCTCTGCCAACGATTGGTCTACATTAGACCAGGGAATGGCAATCAAGGACATTAAATGAAATTCCGTGTGCCAGGTCTCTGAAGAATTGAGACAAATCACACCCAGAATTGCTACAGACTCCAATTTGTCAAAGGTAGGCCAAACGTCAGAAAATGCTATTTTCTGATTTTAAAATATTGCTAAAATTAGAAAATATATTTATATATTATATATAAAGAGAGAAAGAGAGATTTAAATACACACAGACATGAGCATATACAAGTATCTCCAACTGACATGCTCCCACTGAATGATAAGGCCTGAAGGCCATGGTTTATGTCTTCTGGGTTAACATGCTTGGCTTTGTATCTTATGTAACACTTTTGAAGCTTCAGAAATGGAATCTTCCACTTCTCCCTAGCTGTTGATGTAACTCAAGACATGGACGTGACATGGTAAAATGTGGGTGAGGATGGGAAATGGCAGGGGACAGCAGGAAAAAGACAAGATGACAAGTCAGAAGTTGGATTGACTCTGTCTGTGGCATTTACTTAGCTTTGTGATTCGCTTTTAGTTACCTGACTTCTGGAATCTGATGCTATTCCTATAAATCTGTAGAACTGACTGCAAAATCTCAATATGAAGCGCTTTGTAAATTATAAATCACTTTACAAATTAAAGGCGAAAGATTTATGCGATCTGAAGAGAAACCAGAGCATAAAATCACTTTACAAATTAAAGTGATACTTGGCCAAGAATGATACACTTAATTTCATGGCCGCTATTTTTTTTTAAATTTTAAGGTTTATTTTTGAGAGAAAGAGAAAGTGTATGCATATGTGAGTGAGGGGGTGGGGGAGAGGTTGTGGGGAGCAGGGAACAGAGGATGGGAAGTGGGCTCCACACTGTCAGCATAGAGCCCAATGCAGGGTTCGAACTCAGCAACCCTCAGATTATGACCTTAATGGAAGTCGGACACTTAAGTGACTGAGCCACTCGGGTGCCCCCCTGGCCACTACTAAGAGAGGTCCTCTCTGAGCACATTTGTACCCGGAGGACACGGCAGGGGGAGGGGGTTGTGAGAACCACAGAAGTGAAGTAGGACAGAACAGTCTAACCTCTCTCTGTGTCTGGGCATTCAAGCTTTTGACCAAGAGTTCTCATGATGCATTTCAACCAAGCATAACACAATACTGGCAGCCGATAATGATACGTGTCTTTGACAGAAGTAGTAAGTGAACATTCTTATCACATACCTATAATAATAATACAGTGTCCCGTAAGCTGGGTAAAACAAAACTAATAAATAAAATATATGCACTTTGGATTCAATATTTGAGAACTATTTGCTCTCTCTCTTCAAATGAAGAATTCTGGTACTAATTTTGCCTGGGAAATATACATGAGGTCTAGATCTATTTTACGCACTGAGGACTCATTCCATCCATCCATTCATTCATTCTTCTAAAGTTCCTATATAAGGCCAAGGAAATATGAGAATTGTTGAAAGGTTTAAGAAGCGCAAAAGAGAGAACCTTTCCAGAAGTACGTTTAGAAATAGATCTTTTCAGTATCGAGAAAGAACTTAGCTTGTGCACCAGTGAGCAACTCTCGACATCTAAATCATGCTCTCAGTTTGGAACAGCTGAATCTACTGCATATTGTAGGACTGCCCCCACGTTTTGCCAAAGGAAAGGAAAAGTCGAACCTTCCTTATTCCTTCAGCATTTGCGCCACCAGAAAGGCTGCTGGAAAATGCACAAAGGCTATTATCAGCCTATTGTCTCAAAACAAAATAGCCCTGATCTTATTCATCAGGTAGTCTAGTGCTACCTCACACAGCTCCAGATCTCATTAGAACACTTGAAAGCAGATCCTTTCTTCCCATAAGGCTGAGAAAGCAGATTGTCTCCTGGTCCACTGCTGTGGACATATAGCAATGATGCTCTTTGCCTAAAGCTGGGAAGAGCTGCCACCCATCTATTCCCAGTCTTCAGGCCATCTAAAGCTCGAATTTTTGGTGAGACAGCATAATCCCCAGCAAAAGATCTTATTTCTGGAACTCTGGAACAAGGGAGAAAACAGAACTTTTTTTCTCAAAGGAAGCTTCATGCTGTTTGTTTAACAGATATTTAGCAAAAGTGAAGTAGGAATGAGGGGATTTTATTATGACTTGAAATGCTGAAGAGGTGGAGAGCCTTGCACTCGTAATGGGGCCAATCCAACATATGCAGTTTAGGTAAGGCAATTTACAAGTACATGGGGAGAAAAACTAAGAAGAAAAGTCATTATGAAACCGTGTCCCCTTGGAAAGGAAAATCTGAAGAGCTTTCTGTTTATTTTGCAAAAGGTTTTAATGTAATTAAGTTCAAGGGGCTAAATTTTACCCCCATTCTCTTGATTGCGTTTCTGGAGGGATCTGTGCTGAGTAGATTTTACTGCTTTAGTCCTGTACTCTTTGATGAGTCCTGGGGGACGATGTCTAAAAAAGAAAAGGTCTATGCTGCAGTAACCCTTTGAAATAGAGTGTGATAAGGGTCCGCACATATACTTTCCATCAAGCTGTCGAATTCTGATACCAAATAAAAAATGAAACCCACCGTTAGCCTTTTTGTTTAGTCAAAAAGTCGTATGTGCTGAGAGATAAGGGCAAATTTCATGTTGGTAGAGGAGATTCTATCTCTTGAGATTTTTACATAAGAGGAGTGAGGTGTATGAATTGTGAGGGGTAGCTGCGTGCTTGCAGGCATGTCCTGTGTCGACGTTTAGGTATCTGTGAATTTGTCTGCCTATGTTTGTGTCTGTGCATAGCTGTACGGACATTCAGCTACGAGTGGAAAGGTTTGAAAAACTAATTTTTCTGCGGAAAGCAATTAACAACCTCAGAACTGTCCCTGTGATTTTCAACTTCCCAGGTCATAAACACAATCAGTTCCAGTAATACCATTGTGCACACACACGGGAATCTGATGAGCTGTCTCATTTCCATGATGAGACGTATTAAGTTTCACATCCAAACCTGAACTACAGAGCTTACCGTTTTCAAACTAATTCCAGAAGGAATTACGCTCGCCTGACCGCCAGGCAAAGAATCCCTATTCAAACCTCCACTAATGTCATTTTCAAACATCAGTTACCTTCTATCAATTTTCTCCAAACAGCATATTTTAATTACACCTAAGAAAGCTCATGTGGGATTTGGAAAGGTTACAGTAAAGACATGTAAGTCTCCAGGTTAGACAGGGACTGAGTCCAGCTGACCGTCTCCCGCACCTTCTTATAACCCAATCAGAATGAGGAAAGAAAAATAAAATCAAGGGGAAGTTCAGTGAACACAAACTTTTGGAAAGTCTCTGCTTGTTAATTACAAATGGATCCAGGCTGAATCAAGACGCTGGGAACCTTGTTGGCAATTTCACTTTCCAAGACAGGATGTAGTATTTGGAAGGAGAAAGCTGAAGACAGAGTAGGTCTTGAGGCGAGCAGTGTGTACTCGATTCATTACCCATTTAACTGCTTTGGCTCAACGTACTCAGAGGCCCCAGGCCAATGTGGCCAAGCCAAACAGAGGAGCTGGTATATGGCAAGTTTTTCCCTGATGCAGCAGGGTTCTTCTCTGATGGCGTGGGTGGTGACATCAGGACCAAGGCCAGTCTTAGGACCTCATGAGTACTTGGAGTGGGGACTGACAGAAATGGATCTGCAAAACTAAACCCTGACTGGTGAAACAACTTCAATAAAAAGAGAGCACCTTTAAGGAATTACTTCATCTCTTAAAGACCAAAGCTTTTCAAACATCATAGGAAATGAAAAAAGCACAAATAAAAAGAAAAATAGGTTCAGTGGACTGATAAAATGATAGATGTAAACAAATTTAGAAGGCAAGTGAAACACTGAGAAACTATTTGCCTCATACTTAGCAGCAGGAAGGAGGGTTAATATCATTAAGATACAAAGAGCGTTTGCAAATCAATAAGAAAAAGAAACCCTCAAATAAAAAATGGATAACCCCAAAATATTTTAATGACTATTCAAGAAAGAAGAGCTATATATGGCAGATAATATTCGAACGAAGTGTTCAGCGTCACTAATAAGGAAATGCAATTCAACATGGGATTCCATTTTTCACACAGAAAGTGGGGCAGAGGGCAGGCATGTCCAAATGACACTAACCCATGTTGGCTACATCCTAGGTACTTATCCAGGCAACTGCAATTAGCAGTGTAATTTGGTATCAGTTTTCTGCAGGGCAACTTGGCACATGTACCAAAGGCCTTAAAAGATGGGCACACTCAGGGTGCCTGAGTGGCTCAGCCGATTAGGTGTCCAACTCTTGATTTTGGTTCAGATCACGATCTCACAGTTTTTGAGTTTCAGCCCTGTGTTGGGCTCTGCACTAAGAGTGGAGCTGGTTGAGATTCTCCCTCTCCTCCCCTCTCTGCCCCTCCCTTGCTCTCTCTCTCTCTCTCTCAAAAGAAAGAAACTTAAAAAAAATTCTTTTTAAGTGGGCATATTCTTTGATGCAATATAGCTACTGCTTTAGAGTTTGCACTGAGGAAATTATTAAAGATATGAGCAAAAACTGGGGTGTCTGGATGTCTCAGACAGTTTAGCAACCAACTCTTGGTTTCAGTCCAGGTCATGATCTCACGGTTGTGAGATCGAGCCCCATGTTGGGCTCCACACTGAGCATAGAGCCTGCTTGGGATTCTCTCTCTCCCTTTCTCTCTGTCCCTCCCCTGCTCATGCCTTCTATATATATTAAAAAAAAAAAAGAGAGAGAGAGAGAGAGAAAGAGAGAGCAATATTAGTAACACAGTATTGTTTATAACAGCCTAATATATAATAATAGGTATTTACGTGATAAAAACAAAGGCATACTCTATAGTGGAATACTAAGTGACAATAAAAAATGATAAAGTAAAAGTATATTTCTTATTCTGGAAGAAAACTGAAAGTATGGTGGAATAGAAAGTCAAGTTACAAAAGAGAACGTACAATATGATCCTTTTGGGGGCAAACACTGTTTATACATCCACTAAATCATATCTATTACCTAGATAACTGCAAAGTCAAGAAGGGTGTGTATCACAGTATTACCATGCATTTACAGAAAATCTGTCTGATTATTTTATTTTCTGGTTATAATAATAACCATTTATTATCAGTAAAATAAAATGTATTTTAAAGGAAAAAATGAATCAAAGAGACTGGCAAGAATCCAGATAAAGCAGATATATTCAGAAAATCAATAAAGTTTCTGTACATCAAGAATAATTGTTTAAAATTGAATTTGACAAGGTGCTATTCATGGTAGCAATATTGAATAGAATACATTTAGGTCTAAATTTGGAACTACAGGTAGGACTTAATTATTAGAAATCTACAACCTTATTAAACAACATAAAAAGAACTGGTTTGTATGGACATACCATATTTTTGATATGGGGGGACTATTATTATAAAATATAAGTAGTCCACAACTTGAGTGTTTTCCATATTGAAATAAAAATCCTGGCTGCCTTTCATTTGAAATATGTGAAGATGAATTAAAAATTCATATTAAGTAATAAGTACATGAAAATTGATTTCAGAAACATAGGAAAAAGAGAGAATTTGCACTACCATATATTTAAATATATTTAAAGTTATAGTGATGAAATCACTTTTGCAAAGTTTAAAAATAAATACATAATAAAAATTAATATAAAGCCAGGAGAAGATAAATACCTCAAGCATTTAGTAGATGATAAAAGTGACATTCAGTGAAACTGGAAAAGGATGGATGGCTTTTAAGCAAATGATATGAGGACAACTTGTTGACTATTAACTAAAAAATAAAATTAGACATCTTTGGCATGCCATACACTAAAATAAGGTCCAGATGGATCAAACTGTTAAATGGAAAACCATTTCTCCAACTTGGGAAGTGAAAAGGCCATTCTAAGAATGTGAGCAAATATAGGATCTTAAAGACAATGTTTGATAGATTTGAATATATAAAAAGTTAAATTATCCATCTAATGACACTGCAATAAACCCAAATAAAAGGCAGTTAACTGGTATAACACTTGCAGCAGATACAAAAAGAGTTACCACTCTTACCATAAAAGAGGTTTTACAAGACACACACACACACACACACACACACACACACCACTAAACATGTACTGTCATTGCAAAATGGGCAAAAATTATGACCAGGTAATTATCAAAGGAAAAATACAAATGTCCAGTAATCGTACTGGAAAAAAGTTCATCCTCAATAAAACTTTTCTAGTTTCTGAACTTGCTGAAATGATACTTCCATTCACCTATGAAACTGGCAAAGATATTTAAAATAATAGTATATGTTATCGTGACCATGTGGCAAACTGATAGCTGTGATACTCTGCTGGTGGGAATGTAAATTGAGACAACCCTCCAAGGGAGAATTGGACAATATGTATCAAGAAGTTTACAAATGTTCAAGTTCTTTAATTCAGGAAGCTCTACAGAAATCCCTCCTGAAGAAGTAATTAAAAGGGTGCACAAATACTTGTATCTACCATAACTTAGTTAACAAAAACCCTAAGCGTCCAATACTAGGTGACAGGTAAAATAAATTATGGTGTATGTATTGAATAGAATACTATACAACTAATGTTGATATCTAATACGTATATTAGGTATGTTATACGACAGTAGATCACTTTTGACATAACATGAAAAATGCAGGCTACAAAACAGCAAGGCATCAATTTGGTGAAAAGTATGCACAAATGTGCATACTGGGCAACTGTCCAACAACATGTAAACAGTGGTTTTGTAAGGGTGATGGGGTTATAGTTTTGGGATTTTTTTATTCTCCCTTTTCCTCCTTTCTGTTTCATTCATTCCAGAAACACTGGCTTGCTATTATGTGTGAGACATGTTAATACGTTCCAAATTTTCTTCAGCTGAAGATGTATTCGTTGGTAATCAGAAAAAGTTAAATTGTATAAAACTCCGTCATCTAAAACGGACTTCCTCTTCCAGATGCTAAAAATTCTGCAAAGGCTAAAATTGGGAAAGGCACCCACGTGTATCAAAAGCGTAAAATAACATAAGAAGGAATTGAGAAACTGCTCACTTTATTCTGCCTCTTACCTTCAGAGACACTTCATAAAACACACTCACCTGTTCCAGCTTGGACATGGTCTGCCCTTACAAGCGTGAATGTGCATCGCATCTTAAGGACCCCTTCCCAAGAAGGCCCTCAAAGACCACTCAGAGGAGCCTGCCAAGTCGCTAAGCGGTTAAAATCCATTACACCCCAGGACCCTACCCCAACAACGGGAGGGTAGGTATGACTCTGATTTTGTGCACGGGGGACTTGCCCTGGGGAGGCTGTGGCTCGCCGGAGGCTGAACCCCGGGTTGGAGGGGAGCGGGCAGCAAAGGGTAGGCGAGGCGGGGCGGGGGGCGAGGGCCGGGCCCGGGCCCGGGGGCGCCTTACCGCGGCTTGCTGGAAGGCGCCCTTGGTGTAGGTGCCGCCGCCGCGGTAGGTGATGGCCGGGATCTCGCGGCTGAGCAGCGCGCACTTGTGCTGGTGCGCGCGGCGGTGGGAGATGTAATCGACGCGCGGCACCACGTTGTTCTTGGACGAGAAGGTCACGATGGCCACGCGCGTGGCCGTGGGCACCACGGGGAAGTCGGACAGCAGCTTGCGGACGAACTTGAGCTCGCTGAGGAAGTTGGCTTGGCCCACGCTGGACGACTCGTCCACCAGGAAGACGAGCTCCAGGCGCTCGCTGAGCTCCCGCAGCCGCCGCACGCGCCGCCGGAACGCCTGGCCCAGCCGCTCCACTTTGCTCTCGGCCGCGTCCTCGCCGGGCGCCGGCGGCGCGGGCAGCCGCCCCGGGGCTCCGGGCGCGGCCTCGGGGAAGAGGCGGAAGCTGAAATTGCGCGACGGGGACATCTGCTGAAAGGTCGCCCAGCCCGAGACGAGCGCCAGACCCCAGCAACAGAAGGCCAGGCGCGGCCACATCGCGCCGGAGACGGAGCGGCCGGCCCGGAGCGCGGGCGTCGGCCCCGGCGCGGAGAGACGCTCGGCCGCCCGGCTCGCGGAGGGGCGTGCGCGGCGCGGGCGCGGGGCGGCGGCCGGGGCCTCGGCGCCCCCTGAGCCCAGCCTGGGGACTCCGGGCGGCTCGGGGGCTCGGGGGCTCGCGGGCTCGCGGGCAACGGCGCGCGCGCTCTGCCCCTGCGCTCTCGCCTTTTTTTTCTTCCCTCTCTCCTCCTTCCTCTCCTCCCGAAGCCTATAAAATGTTTGAAGGAAAGGGGGCAGTCAAGAAAAATCTCCCGCGTCCCTCCTTCTCCCTCTCTCTGTCTCTCCTGCTCCCCTCTCCTCTCTCTCCTTCCTCTATCTCTGCCTCGATCTCCCTCCTCCCCCTCTCATTCTCCTCCCGGGATCCGGCCAAAGTCTCTCGGAGATTCCATGGCACCAGAACCCCGCGTCTGTCAGGCTGTCAACATTCCCGCAGCAAGCGCACCAGCGCCGAAGCCCTGATTGATCCCATATGTCTGGCAGGAGCTGCAGAGGAATTCACTGGAGATGGATCCAGATACCGAGAGTGCCACAGTAATTGGAAACACTTTGTAGAGGAAAACACACACGGACTGGCCAGGGGGTTGAAAGCATCCTTTGAAAACTGCTTGCTCACCTTTTGTGTGTCTCTTTATCCCCCCTCCGGTGCCCCCAAGCCCTCTCCAAATACACGCGTGACTTTCCTGGTGGGGATTTCTGATCAGTGTGTGTGAGTGTGCAGATTCTCGAGGGTCCCCTCGCACCACACGGTATAGAGATTGCATCTACCCCTAGGCATCTCAGAGAGGTGATTTGTCCCGCTGCTTCCTCTGTGCATTTATTTATTTATTTATTCATTCATTCAACAAGTATCTTTGAGCACCTTTTATGTGCCAGGATACCAGGAATATAGTGAGGAACAAAAATTGGCGTCGATCTTTTCCCCGGGGTAACAAGTGAGGTGACCATAGACAGATATTCCACAAACAATACCTATAATTATAGTCCTCCAGGCTAAGTGCTGTTAAGTAGACAGACTCGACCTTGAAGAGGTCAGGGAAACCTCTAAGAACATTTGTGCTGAAATCTGAAGAATGAGTAGGGGTCCCCCAGGCCCCTTTCCTGTGCTTGTGGTCTATTTCAACAGGCAGGACGCAAAGAGGTCTACTTCCTTGACTTTGAGTGATACCCAGCACACAGTTACTGTGAAACACAGTTGCCACCTGGGTGTGGTTTTTCCAAAGCAAGATCCCAAAAGTAAAAGCACACTCTGCATTGGAGGCAGAGACCTTCATTAAACTATTCCAGCTAGGAGTCAGGAGCCTTGTGGAGAAAGTACCTTGCAGTTACAAAAACCACCTGAACCAAGTTACCGTCGATTCTTGGCATCAGCTGCATCTATTTCATGCTAGAATTCAATGATCTTAAAGGTTCCTCGATCTCTAATATCAGATGCTTTAATTCCATCTATATTTAATGAAAATCCTTCAATGAGAGATATCACAGGGTGTTGGTTGAAATGTTGGGGTTCTGGAATCAGTTTGCGTGGGATGGAATCTTGGCTCTGCCATTCACTAATGTATCACCTTGACATCGGTTTGCTTATCTGTAAAATGGAGTAATAATAACAGTCTGTTAGGGCTTACTCATAAACATCTAGAGTTCTTAGGACAGTGCTTAGAATATAGTGTGTACTCTATAATTACTGATTCCATCATCACCATCTTTAATCATGAACGTTCTTCAAATTCTTATTCTTCTAACAATATTTATTGACTATCATGCAGCAGGATGTTAGATACTGGGGTTTTAAGCTTGAGTAAGACTCCGTTCCATCCAGTCCTCCAGAAGTTCAGAGGGTATCAGAAGAGAATATAATTTGCAAACATTTACAGAGTAGTAAGATGACTACAGGAATGGAGAAGGGGGAGCAGGAAAGAGAAAGGTCTAAATCCTCCTAGGGAATGTGCAAGACCTCATTTGAGCTGAGATTTTTAAAAAGAGAGAGAGAGAGAATTTTTTCCAAATTGTATCTACTCTGTGTTATTTCAAACACATCATTAAGAGCTAACGTTTCAGGACCTGTATGTGCCAAACACCATGGCAACTACTATGTGTACTAGCCCATGTGTTCTTTACAAAAATCTAGGGAGGTAGACAATCACTCTAGGATTCTTTGGTTACAATCAAGAGGCACCCAACTTCTCACTTAAACAAAAAGGGATTTCTTGGCTCACATGGGAAAGGGTAGGGGGCGGAGCTGGTCTCAAAAGGCTTGGAAAGGAAATCGCGAACTACTTAGGCCTTCCATTTTTCTCTCCTTCGGCTTCTCTTTGCATATTAGATTTCGTCTCTCTCTTCAGATTTATGATCTGAGGAGGAAAGACTCTTCTCCTCAAGTTTAAGTTTAAAAAGTTATCAAAACAACAACCACCATCACCTTAAGGAAGGACTTCACTAGAGAAGGCATGGGTTATATGCCCATCCTTTAACTCACTCTGTGATTGAGGGGATGGACCATTATAACTGTCCTAACTGAGCCCATATGCTCACTATAGCAGAGACCACTAGTCACCTCCCCACCATATCTGATCTCACCTTCTTCAAGCAATAGAGCTCTTGAGTTTTAGCTGAGCATGCAGTGTTGAAATAAAGGCTACATATCCCAGCCACTCTTGCAGCTAGATGTGGCCATAAGACTAGGTTCTGGACAACTCTATGTATAGACAGAGGCTGCTGTCTTTTATCTGTTGTCTATTCCTTTCACCCCTTAATCCATCTTTCTACCTGGAACTTGATTATGGTGGCAGAACTCCGGTAGCCATCTTGGACCATGAGAATGATGGGCACATTCTAGCTCTGGGTGAATAACAAGCTGGAAGGAGCTTGGCTTCCTGTAGACTTCATGGAGCAGAACCACCATACTTAACCTCAGAATTCCCAACTACCCATTTGATATTGACTTTTCTATCACATGCAGCTGAGCTTGATCCTGACTGATAAACCCACACCTGTAGCCAATGGCTATCTTTCAAAACATGCTTTGCTTTACATGAGTGCTATGGCAGAAAAAAGAACAGAATGAATCCCTCACAACCTCCCAAAGTTGTTCCCAAAGGTGATACATCACTTCTGCTCCATTTCATTGGCCAAAGAAAGTTATATGGCCATCTGTAATTCTAAAAGGAATAAGAAAGTACAATCCTACCATATTCCCAGTAAGCAGAAAGCTAGAAATACTTGAGAAACAGAACAATTACCATATTGAGTCACGTGACAATGAGAAGCTAGTTGACTTCACAAAGCAAAGGAGGGAGAAGCAGTGAGTAGGGGGAAGGCAGAAAAAAAAAAGTAAAGGAGGGGCGCCTGGGTGGCTTAGTTGGTTAAGCGTCCGACTTTTTGTTTAGGTCATGATCTCGCGGTTCGTGGGTTCGAGCCCCGCATCGGGCTCTGTGCTGACTGCGAGCTCAGAGCCTGGAGCCTGTGTCAGTCTGTGACTCCCTCTCTCTCTGACACTCCCCTGCTCACGCTGTCTCTCTCTCTCTCTCTCTCTCTCTCTCTCTCTCCTAGATATAAATAAAAAACACTTTAAAAAAAGTAAAGGAGACATAAAAGCCTGGGGAGGCTTTGCCTACCCTAAAATTTAGGAGGTTCCTACAAGAAAGAGTTATAAATCAGTTTCTGGAAGAGCCTTCTGATCCTTGGTTTGGGACAGTAAGTTTATCTGATGCCTGCTATATTTACATATAACCACGGTCAATTATGTAACAGTGCCTGATTTTCACAGGGGTTTTAACTGAGCAGCCATGGAGATTAGGTTAAAATCTTCTTTTCTGTTTTTCACCCCAGACCATCTAGGAACGTTTGTCCTTTTTTTGCATAAAAAACACTGGATTATATTAAAATATGGTTATTAAAATACTTTTTATTCTAAGGATTTTGGGGGTTTTTTTTAGATTCAAGTTAAAATATTTTTTTTAACTAAATGTGTCATGTAGTAATACATGGACTTCTTCATGATCACATTAAATAACATGTATCAATTGTTATGTAAATGTTTTATTTTCTTTTTTTAAGTTTATATTTTTATTTTGAGAGAGAGAGAGAGAGAGAGAGAGAGAGAGAGACAGCAGGGTGGGGGATGGGGAAAGAGCACAGAGAGGGGAGACAGAATCCCAAGCAGCCTCCTCATTGTCAGCGTGGAGTGCAACGCAGGGCTCAAACTCACAAACCATGAGATCATGACCTGAGCTGAAATCAAGAGTTAAATGCCTAACCCGCTGAGCCACCCAGGAGGCCCTGTAAATGCCTTATTTTCTAAACAGTGATGAAGGTAACAATATTTTGAGGTATTTGGCACGGGTCTAGGCACATTTAAAACTCCCAATGTGGTCCTGACACATGCCCTAGGGGTGAGCACATAAGGCCAACATGGGGTCGTGTTCTTATGATGAGCTGAACAGTCAGGACTGTGTTCATCATCCTCATGGTAAGAGTGGGGACACAGGGAACATAATTAAGACTGCAGCTCCAATCTGGGCACCACTACTCAGCTTTCAATGTATTACACTCTCTAGTCTAAAGCAGTGGTTCTTAATGGGGTTTACTTTGCAGGGAGCATTGGGCAAAATTTGGAAATATTTGGGGACAGCAGTGTTACTAGTATCTAGTGTATAGGCCAGAAATGCAACTAAACATCCTATAATCCACTAGAGAGCCCCCACAACAAAGAATCATCCAGACCAACATGTCCACAGCATCAAGGTTCAGAAATCCGGGCCTAAACAGGGTTTAAACAAAAAGTAACAGACGCAGAAAATGATTAACTCTCACTATATCCCAAAACTAAAATTAAGAAGCAACCAAAAGGCACTGAAATGACTCAGGGAAGCTGAAAAACAAAATCTATCCTGGCTTCATCTCATGAAATAAAGGCTTCTGTGAAGGTAAGTGTATTGGTGGAGTCAGGAATGAGGGATGCATTATATTTTTCTCACCCTGACTCAGAGTCCCACGGTTTGATCAACCAGAGACTGAACTTCCATCCCTGTCTATCCACTGAGACCTGTGACAGAGGACACCCGCCTCCACCCCACCCTTCGGTGCAACCATCTTTCCACAGTAAAGCAAGTGCAGAAAAAGATAGGACATGTGTGTGTTTGGGGAAACAAGAAAGAGAGTTTGGGGACTACGAAAGAGAGCAGAGTCATGGTGGCAAAGATCCCTCTGAGACATCAAGAATCAAGTCCAGTAAATGGAAGGAGAGCAGGAAAATTTTCAGATTCCACGTGCGTCTGGGTTTGTTTTAAAATCTGTAACACGGTGTTAGCTAACCAGAGCAACAGGCAGTAAGGACAGGAGGAAGATGCCCCCTTGTGACTCTTTTCTATAAGAATATCTTTTTGTTGTGGGTTTATCGAAGATAGCCTCCCACATACAGAGGTGGGAGAAATATACCACCCTGTATATTTCTTTAAGTAGAAAGATCTGAAGACGGAGTTCAGGACCCTGGCCGTGGACATGGCAAATAATTACAAAGCATTAAGTGAAAATAACGTTGTAAATCTGGTTACAACACTAGATGCAGATAAAAAAAAGTTTAGGCACACTGTGTTTTGTGTGTTTTTATCTCATTTAATCCCGCCATAAATCCTAAAAAAAATATCATGGTTGCTCTATTTTTATCGGTGAAGTAATAGAACTATAAAGGTGCCCATAAAGTCTGAAGATATAAGTGGCTTATTGCCATCACCTTCCAAATGCAGGGCATGTTCAACGTGTTGTGCTTTGTTATCAGTGCAAGCTTGCAGTGAAGGAGGGGCATTAATATATCACTTGTGTCAATCTCTGAATTTGTATCTGTGATGTACTGCCCTCAGATAATTTGGTCTCTAATTTCTGCAGGCCTTTAACAAACCTCCGAAGAAGGAATCAGAAAAGTTCTGATCTGGCCGTCTACAACCACATGAGCCAATTCAGTTTTGGAAATTATCCAATGAGTCCCTTCCCCTTCTGCCTTAACGGGGTGGTGTGTCAGTCTGTTGGAACCCAGCCCCAAGCCTGTCATATGCCGGCACAAATTGGTCATTTTACATGATGAAATTCATTTCTTCAGACATGTTGCCTCAAAGAAAATGGTCCCAAGACACAGGTCATGTCACACCATCACCTCTGCCTTGTGTCTGGGCGGCTGAAATCCAGTGGAAGCTGTCTTGATTATCTCTTGGCCCATCTCCTCTTTGTGTGCCTCCCTTTTCAAATGAAAAGCAGCTTGGTCTCAAAATAGTCTTTGGAAAAGCAGGTGTTCGTATCCAGGAGACCTGATTTCCATGAGCACATTTCCAAACAGTAGTTGGGGTTATCCTTGGCTAAGCTTCGCAGGACTTGCATCTTGAACTGGAAAAGGACTCATGTGTTGAGAATCTTATATGTGGTACTGCCAGACACCCCAAGTTTCTAGAACACACTATAGGCTGACTTTCTTCAGCCTGGCCGTTATGTTCACAGTGACCATTTCCTTTACCTTTTCAGAAAGAGTCCTCCACAAAGGAGTGGGCCCCCAAACGCTGCCTGTATCCTTGCATTTGCGAACCAGGTTTCCAATGGTGCATGGGAAATGAGATTTCTTCCAAAAAGACATGCACTGAAGGACTCCTTAGATTCACTGACAAGACCAGCCCTTGTGCCCACTTAGAAGTAGCAGCTTAACGTGTTCATCTTTCATCATCTTCAATCTGCAAAAAACCAAACAGTATCATCTACATTTCTGGATATTACAGCTTTGAACCCAACTCTGTCGGTGATTCCCACCAGAATTCTAGAGGTTGCTCTGAATAACAAATAGTACTGATGGTAAAAGTTTTACAAAGGCATATTCTTTTTATCTCTTTTCCCTCTCCTACCAGTGTGTGAAATACAAAACTATCAGGAAAGAGAAATATTTCCTATTGACAAATATACCACCATCACTCTCATTTAGAGGCAGCTATAATATGGTTACTTTATAAATTTTAAGAGTATCATACAGTAAAATTGACTTCATGTGTGTACAGTTGCATGAATTCAGACACCTAAACGGATTCATGCAACTACAACCACAATTAGTATACACACCAGGTCCATTCACTCCAAAACACTCCTCTGTAGTTACGCCCTCTCCTCACCCCTAATCTGCAGGCAACCCACTGACCTGTTCTGTCTCCCTACAGTTTTGTTTTTTTCAGAATCATATAAATGAATCATACAATATGTACTTTTTTGAGACTGAGGTTTTTTTTCCACTCAGCGTAATAACTTTGAGATTCTTCTGAGTTTGTATACAGGTTTTTGTGTAAACCCAAGGTTTCAATTTATTTAGGACAAATGCCCAAGAACGGGATTACTAGGTCATATGGGAAAAGCATATTTAATGTTACAAGAAACTGCCCAAATGCATTCAGCATGGTGCAGGTACCATTGCTCACTCACAACAGAAACAGAAATGTGTGAGAGTTCCAGTGGCTGTGTTGGGAAGGATTTCCCAACACTTGATTGTGTGTGTGTGTGTGTGTGTGTGTGAGAGAGAGAGAGAGAGAGAGAGAGAGAGAGGTCATTGAAATAAGTATGTAGTGGTATCTCATCATGGTTTTAATTTGCATTTCCAAACAGTTAGTGATAGTGAACATCTTACTCTTTCTTCATTCCTAAAGTTTCAAATTTCCTCCTGTCTGAAGAACTTCCTTTATGAATTTTTGTAGAGCAGATCTGCTGCCACAAATCCTCCTAGTTATCTTTCATTTGAAAAGGTGTTTGTTTTGGGGCATCTGGGTGGCTCAGTCGGTTAAGCGTCCAACTTCGACTCAGGTCATGATCTCACGGTTCGTGGGTTCGAGACTCGCATCAGGCTCTGTGCTGACAGCTAGCTCAGAGCCTGGAGCCTGTCTTCAGATTCTGTGTCTCCCTCTCTCTCTGACCCTCCCCTGCTCACACTGTCTCTCTCTCTCTCTCAGAAACAAATAAAACATTTTTTAAAAGTGTTTATTTTGCCCTAATTCCTGTAGGATATTTTGCTGGACATGTATATGATACATATGTAAAAGTATACATATTATGTAGTTGAATAGATAACAGATATACTTACATATATAATTATATAATTATGTATAATTCTAGATCGATAGTACTCCCCATTTCTCTGTTATCTTGAGTCTACTATTGGGTCCACTTAGTAAATTTTAAATTTCAGTTATTGTATATTTTGATCCTCAAATTTTCCTTTGATTCTTCTTCATATCTTCTATTTGCTAGGATAATCTATGTTTCCATTTGTTTCAGGAGTACTTGTTCCAAGAGCATTTATGGTGAGGCATTTGTATGATACCTTCTTTGGGGTGCCTGGGTGGCTTAGTCGGTTAAGCGTCTGACTTTCGCTTAGGTCATGATCTCGCGGTTCGTGGGTTCGAGCCCTGCATCGGGCTCTGTGCTGACTGCCAGCTCAGAGCCTGGAGCCTGTTTCAGAGTCTGTATCTCCCTCTCTCTCTGACCCTCCCCTGCTCACGCTGTCTCTCTCTCTCTCTCTCTCCTAGAAATAAATAAAAATAAAAAATAAAAAACTTTTAAAGTCTTTGTGAATTGGAATTATATAATTCGAATATCTGTCATCTTTTACCATGTAAACTGTGATTTGTTTTTTATATGGTGAGCAATTTTTAATTGTATCCTGAACATTTTAAATACGTTATGAGACTCTGAATCTTGTTTAAATTCCATAGAAAGTGTTGATATTTTTGTTTTAGTTGGCAGTTAACCTGAGAAAGTTCAGGTCACAAAATCCAACCAGCCTTTTGTGGGTGTTAGTTCCGATGTCAGTTCCCCTTCCAAAGTTTTCGCAGTGCTATTAGGACTTTTCCTATGGTCAGTCTTTCCTTTTCCCAGTGGTCAGTCTGGAACCTGGGTGGCGTTCAGTCACAGATCAAGATCAAATCCATGCATGAGCAGCCAAGAAGATCCCAAGCCCTTTGTTTCCCATGACCTCCCATTACATTCCTATTCCTAGGGCTCCTCATGTCAGTCCTCGACCCCAAAAGCTGATAATTTAGTTACCCTGCTCTCCTGCACGCTTTTGTGACTGTGTTTGCATCTGGGCCAAATAGCAGAAAGATGGAAAGGGTTTGCCCCATCCTCCCGGATTTCTAGCTCTGCTGGTAAGAGAGGAAGCTTCCTCCTCCACAATTTGGCTTCTGCAGATTCCCGTTGCATTACAGTCTGTGCCATCACTGCAGCAGCCAAGAGATTGCCTGAGGTTTGGGAAGTACGAAGACAGAGAGGGGAAAAACAAACACTCTCTAAGCCTGAACTAGGGGGCCTTTTCCGGAGCTCACTCTGTATCAATGCCTACTTTTGGGTTTCAGAGTGTTGCATTCAGCCCTGGGGAATCGTGGAGGGGAAGAAAATGATAAACTCATTGCTGGTCCAGTGGTATTTTGAATTCTGGTCTTCTTCCCCAAGTCCCCAGCTACTGTTCACTTCTCTGAGTTCTCAAGCAGTGGGTCCATGCCTCCTGTACAGGCTTTGTAGTTGTATTCAGTGGGAGAGACAGGGTGGAGTAAACTTCTTCCATCTTACGCAGAATTAGAACCATTACTTTATACTTTGAATAACAACTTAATTTTCCTCCATTACTCTTCTAAGGTTATTTGTTCATTTGAAGTTTTATATTTTTTCTTAAGAAAGTTCTAGTAATTAACATTTTCTCAGGAAACTGTCCTAATTTAAATGCAAATTTAAAAATTTATTAAGAGGGGTGCCTGGGTGGCTCAGCCGGTTGAGTGTCCGGCTTCGGCTCAGGTCATGGTCTCACGGTTCATGGGTTCGAGCCCCGCGTCAGGCTCTGGGCTGACAGCTAGCTCAGAGCATGAAGCCTGTTTCAGATTCTGTATCTCCCTCTCTCTATGACCTTTTTTATCTCCTCTTTCAGTCTGTCTCGCTTTGCTATGCCTTAAGGAGGATATTTGGCTTCTGATGGATTTAAAGAGATAAATATTAATTAGATCATAAATAAGACCAAAGAATATGCAGATGAACATTTATAAGAATTTAGGGTGGGAAAGAATGTTTTAGAGATGCAAACAAAAGACAAAACCAGGAAGAGAAACATTAACTTATTTGACCACATAGCAATTAACACCTTGACTCATCATAAACTATCATAAACAAATTAGATGGATAAAGATTGGAAAAGGGCAGAAAAAAATCTTGCTATCCTTCCATATAAAGCACTCTTGTGAGTCCACATTAGCAAGACAATTGAAAATACGGAGAAAGGATAATGGAAAAGCAATTCACAAAAGAATAAATTCAGAAGGTTACCAAGCATACGAAAAACCACTCCACCACATTTATAATTGTGGAAATAGGCATTATAATAAAAACAAAAACCTTTTACTTTGCATTGCATGTTGGCAAAAATTACTGAATATATATTCAGCCCCAGACTGGCTAAGGCAGACACAAATCATATGTGCCTCTAGTCTAGTCTTCCATCTTTCACTGAAGTTAAACATCACTAATTTATCTTAACATTCTTTGCTGCTAAAGATAAACCACAGGCGGTCTTTACAGTCCTTCTCCTAAAGAAGGACCAGGTCACCACTACTAATTCATTGCTGCTGGTACTCCAGATGCAATCTGTCTGCCATCCCTAGAGTTTGATGGAAGTGGATCTGTTATACTTGGTTAGCCTTTGCAGCCTGGTTCAATAATACAATTCTTTAAAAAGTTATAAAGATCATATGTTTTAACAAGGCATCTTCTCTAAGTAGATAATCAGTAGTAGACATAGAGACGAACACACATTTATGTACAAGGCTGAAGTTTAGAGTACTAATTACAAAAGTGAAATATTGGGAATATTTGCAAGAATCTTAACATAAAATAATAAGAGAATGGTTAGTTAAAGCACATTCAATGCATATGAAGAACATTTGCAATTATTATGCTTATGTTTTCAAAAAGTTTAACGCTATAAAAATGGTCAATACATCCTGCTAAATTGGGAGGGGGGAGGCAAGACACACGCCTGTGTAATGTGAATCTAAAAAAATACACATAGAAAAAAATGACACAAGGAAACATAAATATGTAATAATGTTCATCTTAGGATAGAGCAATTGCTACGGATGGTTATTTTATTCATTGTATTTTAAGCCACAGACTATACCTTTGTGTCCATATCGAGACAGGGTTGAGGAGGTCATACAGAGAATGTGATGCCAGTTGACTCTTGAGCTGGATCCAGGCAATTGGAGGTTCCCCACCACCTCCCCTGTTCTTGGAATATACCTTCTGCTTATCATTCCCCCAGTGGGAAGCATTTTCAAGGAAGCGGCCTTGAGAGAGCAATGTGTAGTGGAGACCTTCTGCATGACAGTTGTAACTAAACCCAGGTAAGGCCTTTGTATAAACTTTTAAGATTCTGGCAGGTGGGTACAGAGGTCTACTGACCTTTCAGCCGGCAAGTCTCATACCCAAGTTTGCTCACTTATTAAACCTGCCATCTATCAATCTGGAATGGTCTGCCTCTTTTTTACATCTCTCGGTGCCCTCCACACCTAGGGGCAAGTTTCAGATTCCTCCTGGGACACTTTCAAGCATGAGAACCAGCAATACGGATATTATGAAATATCTTATCAGTGGTATACTATGGTTAAGTAATCTGATATTGTAAGCCTCCCAAAATGTCTATGTCTTTTTTTAATGTTCACTTGTTTATTTTGAGAGAGAGAGAGATAGAATGTGTGTGAGTGGGGAGGGGCAGAGAGAGAGGGAGAGAGAGAATCCCAAACAGGCTCTCTGCTACCAGAGCAGAGCCCGACATAGGGCTCGATCCCACAAACCATGAGATCATGACCAGAACCAAGATCAAGAGTTGGATGCTTAACTAACCAGGCACCCCTCAAAATGTCCACGTCTAATATAAAAATGTTTTTCAAATTCTGGTTTTATGTACATAATGGTTTCTGATGATCTATTATGTATAAACCACTCTGAAACTAAATGACTTAAAATTATTACTATTATTATCTTTTATGATTGTGTTGGTTAATTGGGATCAGTTGAAGGGGGTCTCACTTGGTTCTCATGTGATCACAATTAGACAGAGGTTGGAGTTACCTAGAGGCTCAACAGGACACCCAAGATGGCTTCATCACTCACATGTATGAAACTCAGCGCACCTTTCTATAATTCTCTCTCCAAAAGAAGAGCCCAGGCTTTTTTACATGGTGGCCTATGGCCTCAGCAGGCAGGAAGCAGAGCTGCTGGATCTGTTAAGAGTGATGACTGGAGATGGCCTGGCATTACTTTTGCCATATTCAAATGATCAAGCAGATAGAAAGTCTATCTAGATTCAAGGGGGTGGAGAAATAGACTCTACCTCTTGATTGAGAAATAGTGAGATCACACTGCAGAATATCATGGGGAATGAAAATTATTATTGTGGACCTCTTTGGAAATTATACTCTGTCCCTCAGTATTAGAAGCAAATCTGTCACTTAATTTTTTAGTTTATTTATTTTTGAGAAAGAGGGAGAGAGAGAGCAGGGGAGGGGCAGAGAGAAAGAGGGAGAGAATCCCAAGCAGTCACACTGTCAGCGCAGAGCCCGGCATCGGGGCTGGAACTCACAAATTGTGAGATTGTGACCTGAACCAAAATCGAAAGTTGGACGCTAAATGGACTCAACCACCCAGGTGCCCTGCAAATCTGTCACTTTTTAAAAAAATTCTTAAATATTTATTTATTTTTGCAAGGGGAGGGGTGAGGGGCAGAGACAGAGGGTGACATGGAATCCAAAGCAGACTCCAGGCTCTGAGCTCTCAGCACAGCACCTGATGTGGTGCTCAAACTCACAAACCACAAGACCATGACTTGAGTTGAAGCCGGACACTTAACCTACTGAGCCACCCAGGTGCCCAGTGAGTCTATCACTTTTAAAGATCTCTTACCTATTCTTCATCTTGTCAGCCTCATACCTAAGGATTCTAATCCTTCAAAGAGCTTTCATGTACTCAGTGTGTCTTAAGCCAGTGTAAAGTCTAAAAAAATAGGAACTTCTCTCTTATTTCACTACTTGATAAAGGACCAATTTGCAGTAGCTTAATGTATCCTTTATGGAATGTGATTTGATCTCAGACTTACAATGTTTGCAAACTTGAACAGTTTAGAATGAAATAACATACTCCACTAACTTCTGTTCATCCTGTTAATCTGTGCCTTGTTTTCCTCTAGCCAGATGTTTCTTATACTTCATTTGCCTAACAATATTCAGACTAGGAAATGGTTCTAGCATTAAAATGATGCACCAAACATACCCACATTTATTTTTCCATATCCTTGGCTCTTTCTAGATCTGTCCTGCATTTTTCAACATCCTTAATTTCTATTGAACCCAGATGGAATCTATGTTTGCCAGGAAAGAAAGAAAACCAAACATGAGACAGTGTTTTATATTCTTTCCTGCTACATGGATAAGGTCTGAAGATATTATATGGTCTTTACGATCATGCATACCAAGCATTTAGTTGAAGTAAGTGTGGTAGGCAGCTTCTGAAATGTCCCCTAAAGACCCCTCCCTCCTGGTATTCATGCCCTTCGTAATTCTTTCTCCTTGAATGTGAGTTGGACTTCATGACTTACTTCCAGCAACTAACATATGGCAAACGTGTTGGGATGTCACTTTCAAGATTAGGTTACAAAAGACTCTGCTTTCCATTTTGTTCACTCTCTTTCACTCTCTCCCTCTCTTGCTCTGAGGAGAGCCCGGTGCCATGTCATGAGATGCCCCTATGGAGAGGTCCACCTGGCAAGGAACCATGTCTCCGGCCAACAGCCAGCAAGGACCGCTGCCTGTCAATAGCCATGTAGTGAGTTTCAGAGTGGGACTTCTGAAGCTTGTCAATGGCTGTATGTTCTGAAGCAGACCCTCCCACCACCAAGCCTAAAGATGGCTTCAGCCCTAGGCAGCCTCATGACTGCAACCTTGTGAGACGCTCTGTACCAGAAAACCCAGCTTGGCAACACTTAAAATCCTAAACTACAGAAAATGTCAGATACTAAATGTTTCTTGTATAGAGCCCTAAATTTTAGGGCAATTTGCCACGGCAGCAGCAACTTGGGTACTAGGATCCATAAAGAACGTTCATGTCTTTGACTAGGAGAACAAAGAAAAGGGCCCCTGTGGTCCAAAGAGTATGGAGGGAGTCAGCATGATTTTTTTTTTCTCTTTTCTCCGGCTTCTTCATCCTGAGGGCAGTCCCGGGAACACAGTCCGCACACAGAATGGGGGGCTACGACTCTGAAAGAAACTCTGGCTTTCTAGGCAGAGGACCTGGAAAAGGCACCACAAAGGGCAGAAAGTGTACGGAAGATCCCAGGAAGTAGACAGCTGGAGGAAGAGATCCCCTAACTCTGCGTATGACCTGATGCAGGTTCTCATTCATGAGCTGCAAGCGAGTGGAACAGACACAAAGAAGCATGCCTTTGAGAACTGAACAACAGTATAAACCACTACCCGTAGCTCTAACAACGCCTCTAAGGTGCGTGTACACAGCAGACCCAAGCAACACAGAAAAGCCTTTGAAAACTAAACTTAGATTGTTTTTGTTTTTGTTTTTGTTTTTACAAATAGTTTATTGTCAATTTGGTTTCCATATAACACCCAGTGCTCATCCCCACAAGTGCCCTCCTCCATGCCCATCTCCCCCCCGCCCCCCCCCCACACCCATCAGTCCTCAGTTTGTTCTCAGCATTCAAGAGTCTCTCATGGTTTGCCTCTCTCCCTCTCCCCCACTATTTCCCCCCCCCCCCCCCCCCCCCCCCCCCCCCCGGC
>NW_024080638.1:5073751-5258671 GCF_003009895.1 Hyaena hyaena
CTTCTCCTAATTAAGTTCCTCCTAATCCTCCTATACGTGCAAACATATGATATTTGTCCTTCTCTGCCTCACTTATTTCGCTCAGCATAACACCCTCAAGGTCCATCCATGTTGCTAAACTTACATTGGAGTCACCGCCCACAGAGAGAACACGTGGTCAAAATTTAGTTGGATTGATTGCCTGCCAAAACAAAACAAAGCAAAATAAAAATAACTGACATCTCCATAGAACTTTAAAAGGACCCAGGGTGTCACAATGCAATATCCAAAATACCCAGGATATAACCCAAAATTACTTCAGAGAAAAAGGAAATTCTGACCACTTTTCAAAGGAGAAGACAGGCAACAAATACAAACCCAAAGATCACCCTGATGTTTGTTATCAGATAAAGATGTTATATCCATGCTTCCTAAGGTAAAGGTGAATTTTCTTCCTGTTTTTTTTTTCCTTTCTTTTTCTTTTCCTTAACTTTTACTGTTGCACGCAGAGATAACACTTTTCCTACATAAAGGCATTTCTTCCATAGAGTCTTTGTGTTCAAATTGGTTTTTTTCCCTTTTTTCTTTTTTTTCCTTAACTTTTACAGTTGCATGCAGAAATAATACCTCGCCTACATAGAGGCATTTCTTCCATAGAAAGGTGGACATTCTTAAAATGTACAGGAAAGTAGAATATTTGAGAACAGAAACTAAAATAAGCCAGATAGAAATTTAAAAACTAAAAAATACAATATCTGAAATTTTTAAAAATCACTGGATGGGTCCAATGGAGGAAGGGGATGACAGAGGAAATATTTAGTGAACATGAAAATAGATAAATAAAAATGATCCAATCTGAAGGGCAATCAAAAAAAGATTAGGAAAGGGGGCGCCTGGGTGGCTCAGTCGGTTAAGCATCTGACTTTGTCTCGGGTCATGATCTCAGGATATCATGGTTCATGAGTTCAAGCCCCATATTGGGCTTTCTGCTGTCAGCGCTGAGTCCTCTTTGGATTCTCTGTCTCCCACTCTCTCTGCCCCTCCCCCATCTCAAAAAATAAATAAACATTAAAAAACAATTTTTTAAAAAGGCAGCGTGGGGGACACCAGGGTGGCAGTTAGTTAAGTATCTGACTCTTGATTTCAGCTCAGGTCATGATCTCATAATTCGTAGGTTCAAGTGACATGGTGGGTGCCTGCTTGGGATCCTTTCTCTCCCTCTCTGCCCATCCCCCACTTGTGTTCCCTCTCTCACTCTCTCTCTCAAAGAAACAAACATTAAAAAACATTCTTTTAAAGATTAGGAAAAAAAAGTACAAAGTCATAGTACCTATGGGACAATATCAAACCCCTAAGAGTCACATCACTGGAGCCCCAGAAGGAAAGAAATCGATTGATGCAAAAATACATATTTGAAGAAATTATGGGCACATACTTCTTAAATTTTGTGAAAGACATAAATTTACAAGAATTTCCTGAGAACCCTACATAGGATAAACTAAAAAAAAGCAACAAACAAAACACATGCCAGCCAGACATATCACAATAAAACTACCAAAACCCAAGTATATATATATTTACATACATATATTTATTTATTTACAATATACTTATATCATATAAAACACACAGGGAAACAATTTGAATAACTATGGATTTCTCATCAAAAACCATGGAGGCCAAAGACAGTGAAATAACTTCCAAACGCTAAACAACAACAACAAAAAAATTGTTAACCCCAAATTCTATATCCAATGGAAATCTTCTTCAGGAATAATGGCAAATAAAGACATTTTCGGCCGATGGAAACCTAGAAGTAGGAACCACAGACCTGTTCTAAAAGAAATACTAAAGGAAGTTCTTAAAGAAGAGGGAAAAAAAATACTAGAGGGAAACATGGAACTACAGAAATAAAGAGTGACAGAAATGAAAAATATCAAGGTAAATATAATAGGTTACTTTTCTCCCTTTGAGTCCTTTAAATATAACTATCAAATGCCAAAAGTATAACACTGTCTGGTGAGCCTTTCAATGTGAGTATGTGAATATATATTACAACTATAATATAAAGAAAGGAATAGAAAGGGATCCATGAGGATGTAAGGCTTCTACATTTCTACACGTTCCAATTAAAAACAGCAACTGGCAGATTAGATTTTAAAGCAGACTCTGCTATATTTGATTACAGGAAATCCACTTTACATATATAAACCTACAGATCAGTTAAAGTAAAAGGAGAGTAAAAGATTTATTATGAAAACACCAATCAAAAGAATACTGTAGTAGCCATATTAACATCAGAGAGAGTAGACTTTTTAGAGCAAGGAAATATCAGGATAACAAAGGACATTAAATTCATTGTTAAAAACTAATAAAGAGGTGAATTTTCTAAGAAGACATAATAATATTAATACATATGTTTTTAAAAACAGGCATCAAACTATGTGAAGCAAAAACTGATAGATTTAAAAGAACAGGCAAATTAACAAATATAGCTGAAGATACCTACAGTCAGTAATCAATAAAAGAACCAGATGGAAAATCAGCAAGGATACAGAAGATTAAACACTAATTGCCAGGTATAGAACATTCCATCCAACAATAGCAGAATGCACATTACTTACAAATATTCATAGAACAGTCTAGATAGATCCTATTCTAGGTCATAAAATAAGTCTTAACTCACAAGTGTTGAAATCATACATAGTATGGCTCATTATAAATGGAATTAAACTAGAAATAAATAACAGGAAGACATCAGGAAAATCCTAAAACATTTAGAAATTAAGCCATGGGCCAAAAAAAATCTCAAGGGAAATTAGAAAATATTTTTACCTGAAATACCACAAAAATGCAACATATCATAATTTATGCAATGTTTAAAATTAAAGACTTTAATAAAAATAGAAAACTTCAAGTTGATTATCTAACCTCACATTAAGAAACTAGTGAAGAAGAACAAGTTAAGCCCAAAATAAGCACAAACAAGAAAACAATGTACACATTACTACTACTATACACTACTACGGAAGTGTATTCTCCAAATATATGAACAGATATAAATGGAGTGGTAAACAGAAAACCGCAGAGACAATCAATCCAATCAAAGAGTAGTTCTTTAATAAAACTCTAATCAGATGAGGGGCTCCTGGGCGGCTTAGTCGGTTAAGTGCCTGACTTCAGCTCAGGTCATGATCTCACCGTTCATGGGTTTGAGCCCTGCATCGGGCTCTGTGCTGACAGCTAGCTCAGAGCCTGGAGCCTGTCTTTGGATTCTGTGTCTCCCTCTCTCTCTGACCCTCCCCTGCTCATGCTGTCTCTATCTCTCTCTCAAAAATAAATAAAACATTAGAAAATAAATTTAAAAACTGTAGTCAGATGAAACGTTGAAGAAAAATATGCAAATTACCATAATCAGGGCTTCAAGGGGAGAGAACACTACGGATCCCATAGATAGTACAAGGACAATAAGGAAATACTACAAATAACTCTACATGCAAAAATTTAACAATGTAGATGAGATGGACCAATTTCTTGAAAACTATAAACTACCAGAAGTCACCCCAAACCAAATTTTTGGTGACTAGAAGGTGTTCATCTCAAAAAAACTCCCCAGGCTTTATTCAGGACAATTGCCTGCTCCCAGATGCTGTTTCTCCAGCCTCAGTCTGTGCTCCCAATTTCACCCTCCAGCCTCCATTAAAGTTTAGTCCCAAATTTTGGCCACTGAGTGTCTAGTCTACCCTTTTCCTTATAAACTTCTAATTTCATCCCTTCACCCTCCCCAGACTATTTTTATTGAGAGAAGAATTGATATCATCTTTGGGACCTTGGACAAGCCTAGGCTTCTACAGGGGAATTTTTGAAGAGTGTCTGATTAGCTTCTCTTTCTAACAGTCCCTCCCCTCTCTCCCTATTATCTGTTGCCAAAACTTCCTCAGCAGCAACCTGTGCCCTTGGTATTAGCGTACATTCAGAAAGTTTCAAAGCACTTGCCTGCTACTCTGTACGTGGCCAAGCCCTCAGCCAAGGGCCTTTCTTCATCTGGCCACACTACTCCCCGAAACAACCAGATTTCAGTAGCATGTGACTTGTCTCATGAGCTTTATTTTCTGCTTTAAAAGACCCACAGAGTCCTCAGAGGAACTAAGCTCTTTGTTCAAATAACTGTGGGAAGATTAGGACACTAAAAGGACATCTGCTATAGCTCTTCCTTCTAATTTAAGGAAGAACTCAATGCGTTTTACACAACTTATGTCTGTAGATTCTGGTTTATGGATTAGCTTCTAGGGCCCTTCCTCTCTTGTCAGCTTTCCAATTAGTTTGTATGTGTTTATAATAAGATGGAAAATACATATACCAAAAGCAAGTTCTTGTCTCTGTCTGAAAAATGATTAAGAAGCTTCTATCAATTTCTTATAATTTTGGAGTGGCATCTCCAAACTAATACCAGAACTGGACACGTATATATTCTCAGGCAGCATTTGCCACTGCCTTGACAGGTATGACAAGGTGCATTTCTGGCAATATTTTGAGAGAACACAGGAGCAATGGAGTTTGTAATAGATTCAGTAGTGAAGCCAAAAAGTTATAATGTTTGAACTTCCCAAGGGCCGCCTCCTTATTTAATATGAATTTCTTTAAACCACCAGAACTGGGCCTCATTCCTCTCCCACACTCCCTGGGAATTCTGACTCCCATCCAGAATCTTCCCTGTGATTTAAGACCAGAAGCACATGGTCTTTATGGTGTCTCCCAAACTGGACTTCTCCTCTTAGTTACATGCTGACTACTAGCTTCTCACTGAAGTGATCCCCAGCTTTGCAGAAATACCTGAATGCTAGCACCAATGCTTAGTTTCTCTGAAACTAAGCCTTTGCCCTGTTTATTTTAATAACCAGAATCTGTGGCATGTGCTTCTTTAAGAAAATACAACTTCTGGTCTCCTCTTTCTGTCTTTCAAGAGCTAGCAGGCGCCTACTGTCCCTGTTACACGTAATTACCTCTCTATGCTTTACCCCTTCCTTTTTAAAAAAAAAAATTTTAGTGGGGGAGAGAGTAAGTGGGGGAGGGGCAGAGAGAGGGGTATGAGGAGCTGAAGCAGGCTCTTCACTGACAGGCTGACAGCAGTCAGCCGGATGTGGGGCTCAAACTCACGAATTGTGAGATCATGACCTGCGCTGAAGTTGGGCGCTCAACCTACTGAGCCACCCAGGTGCTCCTCTACCCCTTCTTTAAAGAGGCATTTCCCTCTTGTTCTCTTGTATCCCTTTCTAAAGCCCTAGGAGTATTAAATTTAGGGCTTGGATTTCACTTGTTTTCCATATTTGTGGCACAAACATCGCCAGAGGCTTTATAAAAGATTGAGTGAAGAAAAACACACAGCACAAAGTGAATAGAAAGAATTTTTTTTAAAAAGCTCTCCGGCAACAGAAAAATCAAAAGACTAGTCACTTGTTTTCTGCTAGAACATAATTTCATCAAATAAGTCATAGTTATTCTGAGAACTACAGCTTGTTTGATTAATAAAAAAAATCAGTTTATATTATTTTTTTTTAATGTTTTATTTATTTCTAGGAGAGAGAGAGAGAGACAGCGTGAGCAGGGCAGGGTCAGAGAGAGAGGGAGTCACAGACTCTGAAACAGGCTCCAGGCTCTGAGCTAGCAGTCAGCACAGAGCCCGACGCGGGGTTAGAACCCACGAACCGTGAGATCATGACCTAAGCGAAAGTCGGACGCTTAACCGACTAAGCCACCCAGGCGCCCCTGCCTGAGGAATTCTTAAAAACACTAACACCTGGGGGCGCCTGGGTGGCTTAGTCGGTTAAGCGTCCGACTTTCGCTTAGGTCATGATCTCGCGGTTCGTGGGTTCGAGCCCCGCATCGGGCTCTGTGCTGACTGCCAGCTCAGAGCCTGGAGCCTGTTTCAGTCTGTGACTCCCTCTCTCGCTGACCCTCCCCTGCTCACGCTGTCTCTCTCTCTCTACTAGAAATAAATAAAAACATAAAAAAAAATTAAAAAAAAAAAAAAAAAAAACACTAACACCTGATTCCAAAGCACAGAGACTCTGATTCAACTTGCATGAGTCGTAACTAGACATCAAGATTTTTTAAAGTTCCCCTGGTGACTCTATTGTGCAACAGAATGGCTTTCTCGTGTGTGGCAAGTTTATCATGATCAGAATCACCAAGAGTTTGATAAGACACAGATTGCTAGAGTTTCTGCCAGGTTCCGATAGGGCCCGAGAACTTCCATTTCTAACAAATCCCCAGCTGAAGCAGCTGCTCTGGAGATCTTGCTGTGGGAGCCACTTCTTCAGAGCACATTCATGTGCACATGAATCACCTTCTTGTGCACATCATTCTGAGTAGAGATTCTGCACTTCTGGTAACCTTTCAGGAGATTCTGATGCTGCTAATCTGTGACCCATACTTTATACAGCAAAAGATTAGTCTATGGGAAGTTAACGATTAGAGTAGGGAATTCATTAAATACATATGATTTTGTGAAAGAGTGAGAAAAAAAATGTAGTACCAAAGCACCCTTTCGGAGCAAGTTTTCAACTGTAATTTCAATATTATTACATGGATACATTAGAAAAACGTCATGATCTTTGAGAAATTACAAAAAAAATGCTTTATGTCATAGAATAAGAAAACCAAAAGTACTTTCCTTTTCAGTCTTTTTTATATTTATTCTCAAAGTGACTATTCTTATAATTGACTGTGGAATGATGCATTTTTAGCACTATGAAATCCAGAGTGTTGAAATCCTTCCCCCCAAATATTCTGTTCATTACAATTCTATAGTCCTGAAGAAAGTCTCTTACCTGAAGTTTTCCATGCATTTAGGCATTTTGGATGATGTCTGATATGATCAGTAATAAGGGTTGCAATGAAGCAGTAGCTATAATAATAACCCTCATGTAATCTAAAAACAACAGGGACTTTGTACAAACAGCTACAAAGTTATCTGATAGTAACTGTCCATCTGAAAGGAACCGGTCATCTTTTCCTTGATTAATTCGCACATCTAGCTGAGAACCTGGATAGGACTTCATAAGATAAGATGCACCATAAGCCTTCCACTTACTTTGATCTCTTCCCAAATATCCACTAACGGCTTTTGAGGGTGTGTCCCAAAGGCAGAGCACTGGGTTGCAAATCGGAGCAAATGCTGACTCAGATTTGTACTTTCCCCGATTCTTCAAAGCACAGATCAGAGCTTCATGGCCTCCCATAGAGTGGCCAAAAATAGATAGCCTTTGCAGGTCCACTGGAAAATTGGCGTCATAATTTGGGTGGCTCCTCGGTTACCTAAGAATACATTCTGTAGGTAATTTCCCAAGGGTCGTCAGTGATGTCCACAGAAAACCCAGCACCGCTGCCAAAGTCCCAGCTCTAGCCCTTCTCCTTTAATATTACAGCCACGAGGGCTGGTATCTGACGACAAGGCCATGTTCTGAGGCAGCCTGATGAGAACCAGACTTTGACACAAAATCTCATTCTGTGCAAGTTAAACCAGACAGCCAACTTAGTGCCGAGGATTTTCCAGTTTCTGCCTTTGGTAATAAGTGATGTGGGAATGTTGGCGTTTGGAGCCGAGGGCCAAGAAAGAATTCTCCAGATGTCTTCGGTGCAAAAAGGTGGTTTTATTAAAGCACAGGGACAGAACCCGGGGGCAGGAAAGAGCTGCACTGGGTTGTGATGGGTGACTGCTGATATACTTTCAAGCTGGGCGGAGGCTAGGGATAGTGTAATTCTCTAAGGAATCTTGGGAGCAAGGTTTCCAGTACCCTGAATGGGCTGGCTGTTACTGTGAGGCAAAGGTCATTTATTACTGTTCAGTAAACGCTCAGTCATGAGGCCCTTCAGATGTGTATCAGTGTATGCTTGGAGGAAGATTGCCAACGTACATTTGGGGGAGGTTTCCGAGGGAATTCATATATCCTTACAGGATCCTGGAAGTCACAATAATGTTAAGCTCAGATTGTCTTTTGCCCTCAGCAAAGTGTCGTCACCGAGGCAGCTGACATCCTACAGGAAGGTCTCTCTGCAGGTCTCAAGGACTCCCCAGTGGGCTATAAGTTGACAGGAAATTTAAATTTTTCTTTGCCTTTGTTTCCCACATCAGTAAGTAGATAGCGAATTTCATTTTGCAGTTCAATTCAAAGCTGTCATATTCCAAACCTTTCTACAATCCTCCAAAGCATTCGTCTCTGGAAATCTATTTGAATGCCATTCTTCTCCTGACTGGCTGATACCCGCTCCTTTGTCCACACTAGAGGACGGATCAGGGATTGGCAGTGGTGGGGAAAGCAGCAGCAGCCAGAATGGAAAGGGGCTGGGGTGCTCCGCTCTGTCTTTTTAAGGTAAAAGTGTCTAATGCTCCAAAACCCAAAACATTGAATATATATATATATATATATATATCAGTTTTGCTGAACTGTACTTGACTTACATAAAGCTCATCCAATTAAGGTGCAAAATTCAATCGTTTTAGTGTATTTACAGAGCTGTGCCACCATCATACAATCTGATTTTAGAATATTTTCATTATTTCCAAAAGAAACTCCCTACTGAGTGGCAGTCACTTGCCATCCCCATCACCCATACTCTGTGAGCCATAGGGGAGAGTCACTAATTGACCTTCTATCAGTCGTTAGCTATTCTGAACATTTCTTATAACTAGGATCACACAGTATGTCATCTTTTGTGCTTGGCCTCTCTCATTTAGCATATGTTTGCTTCTCCATTATATAATCCTGTCAGCATTACATACACGTTTTTTTCCAGTGATATTTAAGAATATTCAGTTTTTATATCTGTTCATTATTTTCTCAAGTGCAAATTATCAGCCCTAACCAAGAATGTAACAGTAAACCAGTAACCCATAATTACGCTTTAAAGTACATCATAAAAAGTATCAGATTTGACTCTGGCTGTTCTGAGAAGTGGGAGGAACACAGGAAGATTCTGTTTGTGATGTAACTGGTTACCACCACATGAGTGAATCTTCCTAATTTTCTTATCTGGAGTGACAAGCTTACATGACTCTAAGTACATTTCCTGTACTTGAATATGTACAGCCAGCACCTTACTAAAGTCTGCCACCATCCCTTTCAAGGCCTGACAACTTTTCTGACCATATGCTATCACGTAAGTTCATTTGGAAGGAAAAAAACAAATGCCAAGAACCTTGAACTAAAAATGTAAGCCTCATGGTCGTTATTAAAAATCAGTGCCTGAAAAGTACCTATTAGTGTCAGGATTGGAACCATCAGGCTCATGAATAATCATTTGGGGGCCATTTTCGCAAAAGAGTTCCAATGTCACAATTTTATAATTCAGCTTTTGCTAATCACTTCGTATTTTTTATTTTCTAGGCTTAAACTTAGTAGGTTTAACAATTTTTTATGCTCCTTCTACTCTGCATTTTTTCTACCCCATTTTTACGTAAATGACAAATCAATTCCTGAATTTTCTTTAGTGTTTTCCATTCTTTGGATAATGAAGGTCTTATTATAGGGTGGGGAGAGAGAACATTTGGTTTGTTTTGTGTACTTCTCAGGCACGCATTAAAGCAATGGCTTTTAGGAACTGCTGGATTTTTTTGGAAGCATCTGAATGCCAGACTTCCAAATTCTGAGAAAATATGTGAATAACCAAATAAAATGTCATTGTAGTGTGATAACTGAAACTTTCAGACATAAGATTCTAGATTTTGAGGCAGTGACAGATATATAAACGGCAAGAAATGCCAGAAAATGATGAAGAATTTGATAAGGCCATTATCCAAAAGTAGGAATAAGATATTTAGCAGATGTTAGTAAAAATGAGATCAGTAATATGTGTATTTATCTCTTGCACATTCGGATGATTTTCACCAGTCTGAGAGCTCATGTGTGAAGGTGTAGAGGCTCTGGGTGATCCATGCAAGTGAACAAGACATGATGGAGTGACACTCCATCTGGGCTCTCTGTAAGATGAGAAGGTTCTACATGACACTGTTTCCTAGTCTATGGTGGCAGCGGCTTTGAGCTTCTTAATGCTTTGAGAAGCTTATAAAGGCCCTGGATCCTCTCTCCAGAAAAATTCATAGTATGTGCATAATTCCAAAGATTCCAGATGCCTTGAAGATGGCTAACAGGTGAGGATGCCTGGATCCCAGATGAGTCATAGATTTCACCCAACTCAGCACAGAACAAGTTATATATGTTGGTGATGATGATAATGAATAGCTCTGGTTTACTAGGTGAAGAATGAGGAAAAAAACACTTGTTTTATAAATGGAGTTTCATTTAACTTAGTGGCTAATGAAAATTCCTCCCAGATTCTGGCAACAGGCTGTCAACCTGTACTGTTGATATCTGTTATTTTGAGTGCTCATTCTTTTCTGTTTTTAATCAATAATTTTTGGCAACTTGGGAGAGGATCCATTTAAGAACTACTGACGATTTATTTACTGATGACTTTGTACCAAGCACTCTGATAAGCAATTAGTCTGCATTAGCTCATTTAACACAAACAAATCTTAGTAAACAAATCCTTCCTACTAACGAAGAGTTAAGGCTTCTAGTAACTCCCCGATGGACCCACAGACTACTGTGTGGTAGGAACAGCTTTGTTTCATGAAGTGAAGAATGTGTAGAACATAAATCATTTTTTTAATAAATCCATCTTCGTTGCTCCAGTAATTACTGAAAATTTCTTCCAGATTCTCACAGTCTGTTAATATTAATTTTCACTGTTTGTTGGTTTCGATTATCATTATCTTCTGGCTTTGTCGGTATTTTTTTTAATGTTTTTTTTTTATTTATTTATTTCTGAGAGAGAGAGAGAGAGAGCGTGAGCAGGGGAGGGTCAGAGAAAGAGGGAGACACAGAATCTGAAGCAGGCTCCAGGCTCTGAGCTAGCTAGCAGCACAGAGCCCGACACGGGGCTCGAACCCATGAACCGTGAGATCATGACCTGAGCCAAAGTTGGACGCTTAACCAACTGAGCCAGCCAGGCACCCTGCTTTGTTGGGATTTTAATGTGAACTCTGGACATGGTAAAGTGGGAGCTGCTAGTCAGAGGCCATTTGAGCCCTTCTATACACCATTCCAACAGGAATTGTCATTTCCATGGTAGAGCTCCAACACTGCCATTTGGCTTCCCTATTAGCTTTGGCTTTCCCCCAAAACCTGCTACCTGGATTATAAACTGAAACTTATTCTATGCTTTACCCATGCATACCTTGTTTTCTTTTTCATTCATCCCGGTTTCATGCTAAATATGAAATTAGCTAGAAAATTGCCACTTCAAAGGGTTCATTGCAAGGCTGTGAAGAAAAAAAAACACAGTTTTTGTAAAGACTATCATGCTCAAGTTTATTGGGTAAATATTTGCCATTAATGTCAGTAGGTAATGGAAAGTGTTCATCCTGTGATCATCTGCTTTTTTAAGTCTTCTAGCTTCTGTCATCTCCTTCCACCACTTAAAAGCTTTCCTTATGCAGATTCCATTTTTCTGGCCTCATATTTTCATGCTCTACACATTCCCCGTGAGTGACTTAATCCACTCTTTCGCAGTTCTGCACTCCCAGCCCAGACCTCTTTCCAAACTCTTGACCTGTGTGATCATTTACAACCTGGATCAGCCATCCAGTTTTCCATGGGCATCTCAAACTCAACATGTCCAAAATAAAGTTATCTCCTTCAACAATCCTACTTCCTGAATCATCCACTTCCCTCCTACCATTCACCCATAAAGAATTAACTTCTGATGTTTCTCACTACCCCGTAATATTCACCTTCATTAATTTATCCATGTGAAACTCAGAATCACCTACGTTCATTGATCCACGTGGTATCATCTCTCGTTAATTGCCATTTTTTTTTGCATATTTTTTTTTGCATATGGAAGTAGGAAGAATAACATCCACTTATCCCAGTGGGGTCAGGGGAGTTTGCGGCTGTTTTAAGGCTCTTTCAAACCTATTTTTGTGTGATTAAAATGATGGAATCTCTTTGAATGAATTTAAGCATAAAATACAAACTATTCTACCTCTGTAAGTTTTGCACTTTCAGCTTAGAAAATGTTAATATTTTCACTCAAGCCATCTGGGTCTTGGAAATATCATGTGCTTTTGATGACTATATGTGAAAACTATTTTTTGCATCTTTAAAAATTATCGAAGGAATGCTATTTACTAAGTTTGCTTTCCTTTCTATTTTTCTGACCACAAATTACAATTAACTTGCAATTCAAAAGACAAACTTGAAATATATTTAAGCAGTTCCAAGTGAACACCACAGATATCAAATGATCAAATTAAGATATGAATAGCTGTAGATGACTCAAATGTTTCCTTGACTTACCACTGTCTTTGTTTGGACGTAATTTTCTTTCATATTAAAAAATAAAAGTCCTTTGGCACCATCTGCTCCTGTAATACTCTGCCACTCATAAAACATTTTATTCCTGGACACTGCAGTTTTGAAATTACTCCATGAAAGTTTCTTAAAGAAAATAAATTGAATTTCCATTCCCCCTAGCTTGTTTCTTAACAAATAGCAGACGGAGAAGTTTTGCTACTCAAGAAACACAGAGCTACAGGAATATTTTGTTATAAACAGACATTTCCCTTCTGATTTTCCCTCTGACCCTAAGGCTATCTGGTACCTGAGGACACAATATTTTACGTGCCATGTGAACCTGTGCAATAGTTTTCCTTTAAAAGATGCAGATCTACTTTTATAATCTGAACCATAAAATGGGGCGAATTTTCAAGTAGTCTCATCCATTTTATGGATAAACATTAAACAAATGACTAGATTGCCAAAATAAATTCTCCAAGGGAAGTTGATAGACTGAAGCAATAAGACCAGTAAAAGAAATCCCACAGAGTAAATAGATTCTTCTTCTATGAAACAGAAACATACGCTCAGATGTAAATCAGACTTTTCCAATTTTTGACAGTGGTAGTAGAGGATGAAGCACCTGACTTCTTCAATGTGTACAACTCCAAGTTGGTGATATTGATTTAGAAATATAAATAAATGGTATTAAGATAGCGATATTGAAATTGTCATAGATGGAATAACAATAGGCCAAGTATATGTTCATCCTTTCAGTGAGTATCAATATACATCAAACACTTGTTATGTCTAGAGTCTATGACAGTTTCTGGAAAGAATCAATCATTGTCCTATAATTTATAATAAAATGTATTCATCATCTTGTAGATGCAACTGGACCTCCTTCCTCCAGTATATTCTATTTGAATCCATTACTAGCCACAATGAACTTTGTAGAGTTAAAATTAAGTTACATGATAAAGTTCAAACTCCCTTATATGGTTTACAAAAACCTTTACGGCTTGACTCTTGCTTACCTCTCCTAACTTGCTCTTTTACCTTGCTCCCTGATCACAATGAATTACTAACCATGCATAGAGTAAGTTGAGCCTTTGCCTTCTATTTCTCCTGGCCAAATGCTTTTCCTCTTCTCCTTGTCTCACCCTTTCTGTCTGACCTTCAGTTTCTTTTTTTTTTTTTTTAATGTTTTATTTATTTCTAGGAGAGAGAGAGAGAGAGAGACAGCGTGAGCAGGGGAGGGCCAGAGAGAGAGGGAGTCACAGACTGAAACAGGCTCCAGGCTCTGAGCTGGCTGTCAGCACAGAGCCCGACGCGGGGCCCGAACCCACGAACCGCGAAATCATGACCCAAGCGAAAGTCGGACGCTCAACCGACTAAGCCACCCAGGCGCCCCTGACCTTCAGTTTCTAACCAAAACATCTCCTTGGCTACAACTTCTCCAAGGACTAAAACATGGTTAGGTGGAGCCTCTTAGGCAGCAAATGCTCTACTCCTGAAATATATCCACAGGTGAACCTCTTTTTTTTATGTTTATTTTATTTTTGAGAGACAGAGGGAAAGAGAGAGACAGCGCGAATGGGGAAGGGGCAGAGAGACAGGGAGACACAAAATCCAAAGCAGGCTCCAGGCTGTGAGCTGCCAACAGAGTCCGATGTGGGGAACGAACCCACAAACCAGGAGATCTTGATCTGAGCTGAAGTGCGATGCTTAACCAACTGAGCCACCAGACGCCCCCTGCAGGTGCACCTCTTATGCACCACATAACACTCCAGGCCTTGATGCCTTGAAGCCTCTAACACAGCAAGTGATTTACTTGTCTGCTCCTAGTAGACTATCTACCCCTCGAGGACAGGAAATATACCTCGTTTGCTCTGGAAATCTCATGATGTGAAATAGAGCCTGGGCTCATCTTAGTGATAATTTGCTAAGTCAGTAAGTGGAAAATTAAACCATGCATTGACTTGGTAGGACTTCTCACTGACTTGGTAAGACCATTTGACAGTGGCAAGCGTGTGAGGTAAGGGAAATTATCCTTAGCCTCTCTACTTGACTACATGAATTGAGATCTCTGATGGTAAATGCACACACTTAAACATATTCCTTTTTTTCCTCCCTCATATATTTTAGTTCTAATTTATCATTAAAATGTTTCACCCTGAAATCAATAAATGCCCAATCTTTCCTACTGAGAATATCCAGTGGCTTTTTCTTGCTTTATGTTTCATGATGGATCAAAATGCAAGGCATCTCCAAAATCAGCTTAAATCTTTTTTCTTTTCTTTTGAAAGCAGGGTAGACAGTAAAATTAACTAATCTAGAAAAATAGAGAGATGAGAACTCTGTCTGGATCAATTGTTTGGGTCTGCACAGTGTAACATATAAAAGTACTGAACTTATGAAAAACTTTTATTTCATCGGTCTTTTTTCTTCAAATATTTATTGACATGGACATGGCGCTTCAGTGCCACAGCATAATTTTAATCTGTATCCATGGATCCCAAGATCAAATCTGGAAAGTAAATAAACCTGTATCTATCTATATTTGACTGCAAGGGGTTAGATCACAACACAACAGTTATCTATGGCTGAATTTTATTTTCATTTTTCACTCTTCTATATTTTCTTACACTTTCACAATGAGCAGGTCAAAAAGAAAACCAATAAACACGTTTACACGCAGGAATGAACAGAAAACACAGCAACATCATTCAAGAGAGAAATTAGTAAATATGGTGGTCTGTAAGTTTCCTGCTATCTTTAAAATTCTATAATTTTATGACTTCTCAATGTCCTATGCAAACATAAATAGATTTGTCTATACTAGGCACAGTAGGGATTCTGATAGAAATGTCTGGCAAATGTTCTTTCACAATAGAGATAATTAATAAAACAGTTTACATATGACTTAGGTCATAATAAAAGGTGAATGCCTTGCACGTAGTAGGCACTCCTTCGGTGTTAAATGAAGTAATCCAGCAATTGGTCAATGAATGTTAAATGACCTTGGGGCTAAAATTCTGTCTCTGCTGCCCTCCAGTGGCTCATGTGCTTAACTCCGAAAGGCTTCAAAAGAGAAACTCAAGTGCCCTCCATTCCCAGATCCCTATTTGAGGGGAGTATGAATGTTCAGATTTGGGGGCTTGGTATTCATTTTGGACAGAGTTTTATATTCGTCCTCTGTGATATTACCTTGGTAGGTCAAAACCAAATGCATTATCTGTCTCCTCCAACCTGAAGGTCAAACTGAAGCAAAAGTAATAGATGGTGCAATAAACATGAATATTTCGTACATTCACACTTCATAGATATTTTTCATTTGTGTCACATTAAACTTCTAGTAAGAATCTGTGGTGATTAATAATAATAATAATAATAATAATTACAACTCTTTTACTAGAAATATTTCGGGGGGCGCCTGGGTGACTCAGTTGGTTGAGCATCCAACTTCGGCTCAGGTTATGATCTCACAGTTCATGAGTTCAAGTCCCACATCTGGCTGTGTGCTAACAGCTCAGAGCCTGGAGCCTGCTTATGGATTCTGTGTCTCTTTCTCTCTCTGCCCATCCCCCACTCACGCTCTGTCTCTCAAAAAATAAACATTAAAAAAATAATAAATAAATGGAAATCTGGCCCCTTGTTCAGATAGCGTTGTCAGATGCCATTAGGCATGAAGGTTCACAGCAAAAGTACATCTTAATGAGCAGCCCAGACCTCTAAACTTGCACATCACCTAGGTGTGGTACTGTAGAAAAAATGTTAACTTAGCAACAAATATCATCACTGCAATCGGTGAACATTAGAACTGTATTTTTGTATCGCTTTGGTCTGTGGAGGTTATATCCTGAATTCAGTTAGGTGGTCAGTAGAGTGGCCACAGGAAGACACCTTGTTTCTAGAACCTTCAGTTTCAGTATTTTGACACTATCTATGATCTGCTCCTAGATATCCTGTGTTTCTGGCCTCATCCTGTGGTTTTAGATAACAATCTCCAACTGAGTTATCTTCTACATGACTTCCTAGTATGTTTATCTTTTCCTGTTATTGTAGTTCTTCTGGAATATCCTTTTAGTGTCAGCCAAGGGGTCTCAACTCTTTCCTTCTCTGCCACCATATCTCTAGGTGAGGTGATTATTTCTATCTTTTTGCTCACCTGCAGTCTATCTTTTTGAATTAGAGTCTCTTTATTTATTTATATTTATTTGTTATTGTATTTTTTTTTACTCTTTACTTTCCAGCTCTTACTTCTGTCTCTTGAACAATTTCTTCCTTTTCAGTAGTATGAATTATGTGATATTATTCTTCATAATAATGAGTATTTTTTTCTTATTCTCCAATTACTAGAGTCTTGTGTATTTTATTGATATTTTCATAAGCTCTTGGATTTATTTAACAAATGTATCATTTTTGTGCTTTTTACATCACAATGATTTAGCAACTTGTTTTCAATTATAATACTGGCAATATTATAAAAGAACATTTAGTTTTAGAACTAATCCTAAGAGAATAATTTTTTCACAAAAGGCTTTTTTTTTATAGTACTGAAGCATTTAAAAAACAAGCTAAAATAAGGGCGCCTGGCTGGCTTAGTCAGTGAAACATCCAACTCTTGATCTTGGCTTAGGTCATGATCTCACGGTTTCAAGAGTTTAAGCTTCACATCGGGCTCTGTGCTGACAGCATGAAGCCTGTCTGGCATTCTCTCTCTCTTCTCCCTCTGCCCCTCGCCAACTCATGCTGTTGGGGAGTTAATAAAAACAAAGTATTAAGTACAAACAGCATTTTCCCCATATTTAGAAATGAAGGTGCATAGATATATTGTGTGTATGTTTATGTATTAGGTAGATGCATATTTAATGTCTGAAAGAACATATTCCAAGCCACTAACAGTGATTTTATCTGTGATGGGGTTGTCATTATCTGACTCTGTAACCAAAAACTATCCCAACTCTCATTATTCTATTTTTTTTTTTTAATTTCTAGGAGAGAGAGAGAGAGAGAGACAGCGTGAGCAGGGGAGGGTCAGAGAGAGAGGGAAACACAGACTCTGAAATAGGTTCCAGGCTCTGAGCTGGCTGTCAGCACACAGCCCGACGCGGGGCTCGAACCCACGAACCGCGAGATCATGACCTAAGCGAAAGTCGGACGCTTAACCGACTAAGCCACCCTGGCGCCCCGTAACTCTCATTATTCTAATAAGCCTTTAAACTATCCAATTGCCTTGAACTTCAGCATACATTTTCATACAATTTCCTAAACATTTCCAATCAATTTATTGTAATGCGGTAAAATCTAATGCATAATACCGTCTCTATTCTATCAGTTCATCAGTTATTAGCAGAATATACTTGAGACTAGAACATTAAGATAATTTCATTGATCTTTGGCATTATTAAGTGAAGGGAAATTCAGAAGTAGAAATGCACTACATTTAAGAAGCAAAGACATCAAGCTTGGTTTGTAAAAACAAAATGGTGAATTAAGAAGATATGTGTTCTTAAGACCTTATGGAGAGACACACACAAAAGGAAAAAGAAACAATTGAACCCCAGTAGCCTTTTCATTCTTGTGGCAATGAAAGTGAACCAAGAATACAATGAGAATTTGTTTTAAACCATCAAGTTTGTGGAACTTTGTTATGGCAGCCATAGGACACAAATCTAATTTCCTTAGGAAATTATCCATTTTATCAAGGTTTTAAATTTTTATGTGTATAGACATCTATAAATCAGTCCCTTGTGAATTTTAATTGCTTCTGATTCAGTTTGTTTCCACTTGTTTTCTCATTTAGTATTTTTTAACTTTCTATTTTTCTTGATTAAGTTAGTATTTGTCTAGTGTTTTATTTCACTGCAAAATGCAGATTTATGAATTAGATCTACTGTTTTCTATTCTGAACCTCAACAATTCTTGGTTTTATCTTTACTACTTCCTGGCTTTTCTCTTTCTTTGGTTTACTTATCTTTTTTCTTTCTTTCTTCTCTCCCTAAACCCCCCAGCCCCTGCTTTGCATTTTGAGCTGGAAATTTATTTATTTTCATTCTTTCATTTTTGTTCATAAAAGTGTTTAAGGGTATGAAGTTTCCTCTGATTGGTACTTTAAATATACCCAATAGAGTCTGATATATAGTGTTTTCATGTCATTAGTTTTCAAAAATTCTTTAATTTCAGTTTGTATTCCCCCTTCATCTATTAAGCAAGAGTTGTTGAATGGAAGGCTTTTAAATTTCCAGCTGGACTTTTGTTGTCAATAATTTTTTTTTTTGGCTCTGTGATAAGATAATGTATAACATTTCTAGTTCATGGTACTGATTGAATATTTTCCACATAATATGATATATGATCAATTTTTGTGACTGCCATATGCACTTGAGTAGGTACACTCTACTACGAGAATGTGAAGCTTTATATATCCTTGAGCTCTTAACAATTTGGTATTTGTGGTCTCAAGTTTATCATATTATTTTATAATTACAATGTATATTTGCTGAACTTTTCCCTATACATTTTCTTTGTTCTTTTCTTTCTTTTTACCTATTATAATCTTTTGCTATTTAGAAAGTTCTAGTGTTATCCTTCTCCTTATATATTTTTTAAAACTCTTAGTTCTCTCTTCCTTCTTTAACCTTTAACTCAACATTTTATTAGTTATTTCTGATATCCGTTTACTCTCCTCTATTCCTTATGTTTTAAAAAGAAAGAAATTAGTGGGGCACTTGCATGACTCAATCGGTTAAGTGTCTGACTTCAGCTCAGGTCATGATCTTGCAGTTTGTGGGTTTGAGCCGCAGGTCCACTGAGCTGACAGCTCAGAGCCTGGAACCTACTTTGGATTCTGTGTTTCCTCCTCTCTCTGTCCCTCCCCTGTTTGTGCGTGCTCCTCTCTCTCTCTCTCTCAAAAATAAATAAACATTAAAAAAAATTGGGGTTGCCTGGATGGCTCAGTCGGTTGAGCGTCTGACTTCAGCTCAGGTCGTGAACTCACAGGCCCGGCTGTGAGTTCGAGCCCAGTGTCAGGCTCTGTGCTGACAGCTCAGAGCCTAGAGCCTGCTTTGGATTGTGTATCCTTCTCTCTGTTGCTTCCCTGCTTGCACTCTGTCTCTCTCTCTCAAAAATAAATAAAGATTAAAAATATATATATTTTTAAAAGAATGAAATTATCCTACCTTCCTCTTTTGCTGCCCCTTCTCCTCCCATAGTTTAGCTGCATTTTTTATATTTTCAAAGAATAACTTATAATACACAGCATACAACATATTCTTCCACCATGCTTGTCTCCAGTTTTGTTTTGGTCTTACTTCGATCTACAACTGAATATATTAAATGTGTGCCATTAGTCTTTTCTTGCTGAAGTTTCCTCAGTCATATCTTTGGTTATCAGAGATTCTTTCTAGTAGATTTCTCAAGAAGGCCTGTTAAGTACAGAATGTCCTTCTCGCTAGCATATTGGCATCGATATCTGAAAGACAACTTGCCTTTCTACAATTCTTGGTTCACATCTACTTTCTTTGAGCTGTTTGAAAATGCTGCCAACTGATGCCTCGCTTTATTTAGGCTTTTCTAAGAAATTTGATGCTGGTCTAATTATCTTGTTCTTGTAACTTATTTTATTTATTCTAACCTGGTGGCCTCGAGAATCTTCTTCCGAATTAAAATTTTTTTTAAGTTTATTTATTTTTGAGATAAATAAATCTCTCAGAGAGCCTGAGCAGGGGAGGGGCAGAGAGAGAGAAGGAGGCACAGAATCTGAAGTAGGCACTTGGCTCTGAGCTGTCAGCACAGAGGCTGGTGGGTGGCTTGAACCCACAAACCATGAGATCCTGACCTGATCCGAAGTTGAACACTTAACCGACTGAGCCACCTAGGTGCCCCTCTTTTTCCTATTTTTTAAAGTCTAATAGTTTCAGACTCATAGGTCTAATGGGGTATATCACAGTATTTATCATTCTGGGTCAATTTTCCCTGGTACTTTCTAGGCCCTTTCAATATGTAAATATAGGTCTTGTTTATTTCCAGAGGGTCTACTTAGATAATAACTTTGTGTATTAATTCTGCTGTATTGTTTAATTTTTTCTCCTCCTGAAACTGCAATTTTACATAAGTTAGTTCTTCTTTGCTTGAAAACCATCTCAGTCACTTTTCTTTGGCCTTTTAAAAATCTCTTGTTGGGGCACCTGGGTGGCTCAGTCAGTTAAGCATCCGATTTCAACTCAGGTCATGATCTCACAGTTTGTGGGTTTGAGCCCCGTGTCAGGCTCTGTGCTGACAGCTAGCTCAGAGCCTGGAGACTGCTTCATATTCTGTGTCTCCCTCTCTTTCTGACTCTCCCCTGCTCACACTCTCTCTCTCTCTCTCTCAGAAACAAATAAAACATTAAAAAAAATTAAAAACCTCTTGTTTATTTTTCATTCTCATGGCTGTTTCATTACTATTTTTCATTACACTTCATTAAGTGTTCACTCACATCTTTTCTTCCTTGGGTTCCCCATAATTTAGTTTTTATTTTTTTACATGATTCCCTTCCCCCTCCAATTCACTCAACCCCCATTTCATTTCCTTCTATTCTTGACTCTTGGATGTTTGATGCAACCTGTTTTTTGTTTTATTTTAGTTCCAAAAGTCTGGTTTCAGAATATTTAATTCCTCTTGGAGCACTGTGTTATAGTTTCCTTCTGCTTTCTTCTGTTTGAGGAAAAATTCATCAGATAAACGCTTTCAATTTTCATTTTTGTTTTAACAGTAATTTGTACAAAGACTGTGTCCTTGCTTGAGGTAGTTTATGATGTTCTTTTTTAAGAAGGGGTTAGAATTAACAACCCCAAGATCAAGAGTCACATACTCTACCAACTGAACTGGCCAGGTGCCCCTTATGAGATTCTTATTCAAAAACATCTTCTTCTGTCAGTATAAAAAACTGTAACGTCTTTTTAGATGGTGCTTGATTTTCTGTAGGGAGTAAAGAAAATGTGTGCTCTTTGACAATTTTATTTCCTTTTGTCTTCCAGAATCTTACATTTCCTTTGCTTCTTTTTGTCATGCACTCTGAATTTTCCGAGACATGTCTCTCTTATCTTCTTAACTCTTCTCTTTCCCCACAATTTTCTCTCTTCCAGTTGCTTTCTTATATCCTCTGTACACTTTTAAGTCCCTTTGAGGAGATCACTACCACTTTTCAGTATTTTTACACGTAGGGTTGATTTCCTTTTTCTGGAAGTGATTTTCAGATCAATCTTAGGTCCACTGACATTTCTCTTTTTCTCTTATGCAGTTTTTAATGGACTGTCATTGCTCTCAAAGCACACTTCTGTCACAAGTATGAGGTATAGTTTACTGGTCTTTTAATTTTTCTAATTTTACATGTAAACTTTGGACCTTCTCTACTATATGAGTTTTGCATAGTTTTATCTGTTCTTCTTGTTGTTCTGATTTTTTTTTTTTTTAGAGGACATGCTGGGAGATTTGAATTTACGCTACTGACTTTGCTTTGGGCTCCTCAGACTCCCACAATTTTAAGTGGTGGATTTTAATATATTATCATCAACTTAATTAAAAGTAACTTTGAAAAAATGTGTCTTTTTTTAAGCAAAAAAATCCCACAAAGCTGCACAAATGTTTCTCAGCAGAAGACCTGTTAAAGTCTTCAGGCCTCTGTTCAAAAAGAAACTTCTTTTGAAATACCTGAATCACTATGAAGCATCTTTGAGATATTAAGGGGACACGGGACAATTGCAAGTGGCTATATATTGTTGAAGTTTTCTCAACATTAAAGATAGATAGATTAGGTAAGATAATTACAGGAATTTTGATGTTGAGCCTAAAATAGTGTTATGGAATGGCTATTAAAAAGGTAATATGTGAAGCACTAGTTGAACATCAGTTTATTGTGAAGTGCTGTCAGGTTATCTAGACTACTTTGTTTTGACAAGATAGATAGATTTGGGGATTACTGTAAATATAAATGTGTCTGGATATGTGGATACATTTGACAAATCTATTATTAAATCTTTTTGGACAGAATGGGAAAATGTAGGCTGTATGTGTCTTAATTGTTTCCTATAAGCTATTAGACTTATCTTTGTGACAGATACTCATTTCTTCATATAAAAGAGGTCTATCAATACATTCTTTTTCACTACTGTTGTCCTAAACAATTTTCCCTTATCTGTTCTTTGTTTGTTTTTACCCCAACTTCTGACCTGATCCATTTTCCCATTTATGACTTTGCCTTGAGATTTGGAATTCATTACAATTTTCTGGCTAGCAGCTACACTTGGCTAAAATTCATATTCTCTTGGATTACTTCTAGGAAAAGGGATGGCTATAAATTGAAGATGATAAAGCTATAATGTAAAACAAAGGGATAAAAGAATGATAGAGTCCATATTCAGATTTTGAAAACTATTTAAATGGCACCATACATCAGTTACACTAAGTGAATTTTGTATGATTTCTTCTTGTATATTCCTCTTTTCTCTTAAGTATCTCATAATGTTTAATTTTGAGAATTACTTCCCAAATTCTGAAATTTTTTGTTGTTCTGAAGAGACACTCCCAAGATGATCAGCAGATGGCACTGCTAACTTGAAGAACCAATTCCTATATGCATTAAAAATTGGAGACATGACTTCTTAAAACTATTAACAGACACTATTTTTTCATCTCACATGTGTATTGTAGAAGGAGAAAATGAAGTTAGGCAGATGGAAGAAATTTAAAATCCGTAATTACAGATAAAATCACTATGAACATTTTAGTGCATAGCCAAGTTTTATATTCACATGTTTAACAAAAATGGAATATATCCTACAAGAGCTTAGTAACCAGGTTTTTTAAATGAACCATGTATTAAAAACAAATTGCTGTGTCATATTTCAACAACAGATTTTTTACAGCTGTAAAACTACATCATAATTTAGTTAACCAATAATATGTTGTCTGAAATTTGGATTGTTTCCAATTTCTTGTTCTCATAAATAACACTGTCATGAACATCCTATTGCCTAATTCCTTAATTATAGGGTCACATACCTAATTGTCTCCACAGAATACATTCATAAAAGTAGAACTTCTGTTTTAAAATATATCTATATTTTTAAAGTATTATTTTTAAATTGGTCCCAAGAAAGGAAATACTAATTTATACTCTTTTTTCCCTTTATTTTTTATATATTTATATCTCTATACACTATATATTAAAATATCATTTGCTTCAAAATACATACAAAGTATAACTTCTAAAAAAATTCTGTCTTTGATTAAATATGTTCAAACTTTTAATAGGTTTATGGCCTGCTTGATGTTTGCGAATTGCATAGAATTCATGTCTTTTACCCCTTTTTAAAAAACAGAATAATTCATGATTTCCCTACTTATTTTGTCAGTACTCTTGATATATTAAGGTTATCATTGCCATTAAGGTTATCCTCAATATCCCAATGTCATTAACCCAAGAGTAATATAGGAAAGCATTACTTTGCTTTAAAAAGAATATATTTCTTATTTTTAAGATTTATTGAATTTTTCTTTGAGTGTTATTTTAGGATTAATTTTAATAAATGTCCACAGGGGCTATGAGAAGAGTTAGTCTATACTCGCATGCTATAAAAATCAAAATTTACAGTCCTGGTATACTTCTCAAATCCTCTACATAATGTTTGTTTTTTGACCACTTGGTTTTTCATTAAAAATAGATGCTAGAATTTTCCACAGTTATGTTTCTTTTCATTTACATTTGTTTTTTTATCTTATCATTACATTATTTGATGCATTCAAATTCATAACTAACATTTTTGTAGATTTTGCATTTTGGTTCAAAAAGAGCTCTTTGCTCTGTATCAGTTGTTTCTCTCTTTTTTTATATCAAATTACATTTAGTATGCTTCTTAATTAATGTATCAGTTAGTACATTATTAATATATCAATAAATAGATACTTTTAAAGTGGTAAAAAAGTTTTATCTTTTCAGAGCCTTAAGCATTGTACTGATAATGTTTTCGATGTGTTTTCAAAGGCTCCCTTCAAACTAGCCCTATCACAGATCCATGTCACCAAATACTGTGGGTTATTAGGGTCTGAATTCCATAATATAAATGCTATAAAGAAGAATACGAATGTCTCTTATGCACTCGATGCTTAGGGAACTACCTAGTTTGAATAGAATATTTCTATTTAAATTAATGGCTTTTTAAAAATAATAGTCGTTCACTTAATGACAGGGTTTTCAGGAATAATTTAAAATCTTTAAGCACAGGATGGTATATTTCCTTATCAAAACATCCACACAAAGTAGGTATGGTTATTATTACAATATTTTAGAGACGAAGAAAGACAGAGATTAAATTACTCCCCCCAGGTAAAGCAGCCAGGATCCAAATCCACAGAACAAAAATAATCTGTGGTTTTCTTTCCACAACCTAGCCAGAGAGAGAAAAGCCAGTGAATTTTTATGTCCTTTGTTGAATTGTCAATTGGAATTTTTTTATTTTATATAGTTTACATAAGCTCTTTATGTGCTATAGCTAGTAATCGATTACAATTTCAGTAACAAGTATTTACTTAGGTAATTCCTTAATTTCCAGTAACAAGTATTTACTTACTTAATTTCTCTTAGGTAGAGAATGGTTCTACCTCATCCTTGATGTCTATGTGTGAATTCTATTTGCATAAAATCCCAGGATATCTTGACCTTGCTATCATTTGTTTAGAGAGAGAAGCTTCCTGATCCCATCAATGAGTTTGGGGGCAAAACTCCCTCCAGTGAGACAAGAGAAACTAGTTCTGTTCTGCTCTTTGAAGTTGTGAGTTTGATAGGGGCAGGTCCCATGTTTCATGAAGGCCTTGCATGGTCCAAGGCTAGCTGTGAGAGGATGGGTATATCTGCCTAATTCAGAGACTTTACATTAGCACACCTGCCTATCACTATCCAGCAACACCCTCCAAGGTTAGCTTAATAATAAGAAAGGTGATATTTTGGTCTCTTTTGACTGATCTCTGTTATTTTTCAGTAGGTTCAGAAATGGAACAGAGTAGAGAAATACTATTTACTGGGCAACTTGAATTTCAATAATTTGGTGTTTTCTCAGTGATTTTTTTATAATATAAAATGTTTTGGGGCGCCTGGGTGGCTTAGTCGGTTAAGCGTCCGACTTTCGCTTAGGTCACGATCTCACGGTTCGTGGGTTCGAGCCCCGCGTCGGGCCCTGTGCTGACTGCCAGCTCAGAGCCTGGAGCCTGTTTCAGTCTGTGACTCCCTCTCTCTCTGACCCTCCCCTGCTCAGGCTGTCTCTCTCTCTCTCCTAGAAATAAATAAAACATTAAAAAAAAATTTTATAATATAAAATGTTTTTATTTGGGAGAAGTAAAATTTATTGCTTTTCTAAAATTCCTCAAATTGCTTTTATCCTTAGAAAATATTTTCCCATACTAAAATCATTCAGATTTATCTATATATACATCTGGCTATTACACAGTTTGGCTTTTTGTTATTTAAATTCATGTGAAATCAGCTTATGTACACAAGGTGTGAAGATTGCTAAATCATTAAAAAAAACACGCTGGCACAACTTTCAAAATTTTCCTTTTTATTCACAAAACTGCTATAATTTCATCATATACCACCTATCTGTATGTGTGGGTGTATATGTTTATGTATATGTGTATTTATATGCACACACACATGCACACATAAGCATCTCTACGTGTTTACACCACATATTAGTATATGTCATGTCTCTGGACTGTCAATTACATACTCTTTTGCTTCTTTAACCAAAGTTCTATTTTTCAATTACCCTAACTACATATATATACTTTTTTTTTTTCCCTTTAAAGTATAGTTGACATGCAAGGATGCCTGGGTAGCTCAGTTGGTTAAGCATCCTGCTTCGGCTCAGGTCATGATCTCATGGTTCATGAGTTTGACACCTGCATCGGGCTCTATGCTGACAGCTCAGAGTCTGGAGCCTGCTTCAGATGCTGTGTCTCCCTCTCTCTCTGCCCCTCCCCAGCTCATGCCTTCTCTCTCAAAAATAAATATTAAAAAAATTTTTTAAAGTATAGTTGCCATGCAATACCTATATATTTTATAATCATGTAAGGAAACTTCTGCTTTGAATGATCTGATTATGTGAATACATGCTATAATACACAACATAACATAAAATACTATTTTTCAGCTATAGAGTTTGCAAGTGTTTAAATCAATTTTCTACAACAGCTTTTATTATTTTATGAGTATGATAGTTAAGCCCCGTCCATGTGTATGAGGAGTCTGTGAGTTAGGTCATAGACTGTATTGTGGATTGTGCTACCAGCTGGCCTATTGCATGACAGAGAATGGTCACCACCAGTCACAAATTACATCTGTTTGTGCCTCTATTTGTTAGACAATCTGACACCAGTAACAGCTGAGAAGAAAGATTTGCAAACAGCTTGTTTGGCTGATGTGTCTAGAGTCATCTCTAAAGCCAAATAAAATGGAAAGTGCTATCAAGAAATCATAAATCAGGCATCTTTCTCTTTGAGCCATGAGAAGGCCTTGCTAAAGCTTTTGAGACACCCATGTGTGAGAGGTATCATTGGCTGATATTCAAAAAGATGAATGAGACCTGCTTGTTCCACACAATTAATTAGGTCACATTTTTTAAAAAGTTTTTACTTATTTATTTTGAGGTGGGGGGAGAGGCAGAGAGAATCCCAGGCAGTGCAGAACTCGATTTCATAAACTGTGAGATCATGACCTGAGCTGAAATCAAGACTAGGATGGTTAGCCGACTGAGCCACCCAGCAGCCCCTAATGAGGCCACATGTTTAACCTGATTGAGCTGTGAGGTGTGCCACAGGGCCTATCACCTAAGTCATGATGATAAAAACTGCTGGATTAGGGTTTTCAATCAGGTAAGGGGAATAGAGCATCAACTAAGAACGCAGTAGGTCGTTGATCCCAGTGAGTGTGTTGGGAAAGCAGAAAATCATGAAGCTCACAGAATCAACAAGAAGTCTACTGAATCAAACTTGAAAAATGGGTATAAACCAAGGAAAGTTAGGCAGGAGGCCGTGTGCCAAAGCAATGGCCCCGGGAGACACTGAGCTCTGGCGACATGTTGGCACTAGCACTTCTGTCCTGAACTCTGCTGCTGCCATGTGCCATGACAGTGAATAAATTCTACAGGACCTCTGGCTTTGTCTGAGTCTCAAGACTCAAATTCATGGTTAGGAGCATCTGATTGGCTGATCCCCTTCATGTGCCCACCTGGGATGGACGCAAGGGGGAAGAATCTGGAACCTTCGGGTTCTTCAGTGTAAGGGAGTGAGTGCCTTGACTCCTTAGTAAGTCCCTGAGAGTAGGAAGGAAGAAAGTCTGGGCGTTGGGTAGCGGGGAGGAAAAGGAGAAGAAGAAAAAAGAAAAGGAAAAAGAAAAAAAAAATAGGCGCATGCGCGCACACACACAGAGGTATCAACAACGAAGTTCTATACTTGAAATTTTAAAAACATTTTGAATATTTGTTACTTTTATAATTGTTACTTATATAATAAAAAAAAAAACCTGGTTCTTTTGTCCACAATAATTTGTTTTGAAATGGATATTTCTTAAGGTCTGTTTTTTTCCCCTACTTGTGGTGAAAGAACTATCTTCTCTCTATTCATTCTTTTGATAAGCACCTGGTATATCTCCCAGAAACAGGGTGCTTGGACCCTCCTGGACTTCCCCAAGTAAGGCTGCTCTCTAGCTCCTTGATCCGACAGGTCAATTTGAGTGCAGATGAGGGGCGCCTGGGTGTCTCAGTTGGTTACGCGACCGACTTCGGCTCAGGTCATGATCTCATGGTTCGTGCGTTCAAGCCCCGCGTCGGGCTCTGTGCTGACAGCTCAGAACCCGCAGCCTGCTTCAGATTCAGAGTGTGTGTGTGTCTCTCCCTCTGCCCCTCCCCCACCCATGCTGTCTCTCTCTCTCATAAATAAATAAACTTAAAAAGAAATTGAATGCAGAGGGATGTGGGGTAGTGGATAGTCCTGGTAGGTAAATCTCATTTCTGGGGAGTTTCTCATCTGTGTCTCTCAAAACGTACACACCAAATACCTCATGCTGCATGGCTGGGTGTCATGACATAAGCTGTGGAAACCCCACAGAAGCTGTGCCCCCCCCGGAAGACTATTCCCCACCTCTGCCCACCCCTATTTTAGCCTAGCCCTCTGAACAGGAGGTGGCCTAGGCCTTGACCAAAGCTTTCCAGTGTCGCCACTGTTAGCAGCCAGTGACTTGATAAAGCATTCCATGGCTCAGAACTCTCGGGACAGCTAGTCTGGAGCCCTGTCGGCCTCCCCGACATCACTTACACCATCAGAGTCTGGTAAGCAGCAGCTGGCAAAGGCCTTCCAGGAGCAGGATTTTCCTATGATCCAATGGTCTAATTACAAAAAAAAACAAAGGACGATAGAAACTAACGTATGGTTATAATTCTTAATTTTTGGAAGGCTCGAATTTCTAAGACAATTTCTTCTTCACGTTCAGAAGGCTCTAATTTCTAAGGCAAATGGTTTGCACGTCAATCCTGATTAATCTTCTTTGAACAAGTCTCATGTGCCTTATAATTAACAGAAATTTTAGCATTTGGACGGTACCCTTCCCTAGTTTCTTATAAGAAACTAGTTGTTGCTCCATTCCTTGGCTGATTCCACTAGTTACTAGGGAGGGAAATGCTAGACATCCGTTGTCAAGTGGCTAACTTGTCCAACAGATGGCAATGTGATCTGCAATTGTCCTTGTTGTATTTTATTTCACCTCCTCCTTTGAATTCTTGTGTTGTTACTTTCTTTCAGCATTGACAGAAAGGTAGGAGGCAGCAATGAATGAGCCAAGAAGAGAAATAGCACATTTTTTTCATAGACCCACCTCTTGGAGAGGCTGCTTCCTATGAGCTTTGCTTCCTGCCCTCACATCTACCTAGTTAGCAACTGTTCAGCTACCCTCTCTGGGGAGTCATCTTAGACTGCTCTAATCATGCCAGACCCCCCATAAGTGCCCGGAGTGTTCCTCTAGAATGCTCTAAACATGCCTCTCTAGCACTTATCCATCCTATCCTAATTGGTGATGTACTCACTCATCTCCCTACGCAGACTGTGAGCTCCCAGTTAGAGATGGACTCGTCACTGTATTTGCACAGTCAAGTCGCTTAATTAAAAGAATGAACAGGTTTTGGAAAGAAACAGAAGAGTCGAGAAGAAAAGTTTTCTTAGCACATCTAGACCATTCTTAAATTGGTACCATTGAAGTTCTCCCATGCTTTGTTCGACCAATTGGAGAAGACAAATGTGAGGAAGAAGGAAAGAGCTGGATTATTAGAGCTGATAGCCATTTTTGCTTATGCTCTATTGAAAGCATAGGCATGTGTTGGGGTTAATTTACTGACTGTAAATAGTTATTAATAGCAAATAATATAACACAGCTTTTGATAATAGGCTTCATATAATCCCGGCTCTTAGTAATACCTGCACTATTCTGCACCGGTAGAAAAATAAGTTGTTCACTGTGAAAATGCCACTCATTAGTGCCACTGCTCCCAAACGATACACAATCTTGTGTTTTATGGCTCTCAGCTGCATACTGCCTGGAAGATACTTTAGACATGAGCCAACTTTTTACATCTAACAAATGCCCAGTAAAAGACACTTAGAATTCCAGTTGGACTAAACTTGCCCCTTCTCCAGAGGGCACATAAATGAATAAATACAAGGAAATCCCCTCCCATCGCGCATACACATATGCACGCACACAATCCTCAGAGCAGCTGTGTTGTATTATAAGTTGGAGGCCTTTTGTTAGTTCAGATGTTTCAGGTCTGCAAAGGCACTCTGGAGAAGAAATAAATATTATGAGTAAGTCTCGTTTCCATGCTTATAGTGGGGAAACACTTACTAGCGCCGTTTACTACAGTCTTAAACTGAAACAATCTCATAAAAGAATACCAGCATTACTCACTCAGCACATGACTGCTAACACAAGATGGTGTCTGTTTTATTCCCTAAATATTCAAAACGTGATTTCATTCAGACCCTTCCCAGATGGACTTCCTTTTTAGTAAAACTAATCAGAATAATCATGGATTGTGTGCTCACTAAATCTATTTTTTTCTTAAACTATTTATCTCTCTTTTATTCTACTAAGTAGTGCATATAAATAAAACTTCACAAATGAGAGAGCTTGGATATTAGCACTGACTTATCAAAGGTAAGGCAGGTTGGAGCTGGGTGGGAACTCAACCTGGAATCCAGGTCATTCCAGTTGAGGATCTGGTCTTCTACTGTGAACGCTTGGAGTCTGAAATTGACAAATTTGGTAAGAAGAGGCCAGTGTACTGGAGGTTGATATAAAAGTAGATTTAGTAATTTATGAGGAGAAAGGCCTCTCATGATGACCAAAACACTTTAAGTCTGCACAATCAGTACATTCTCTTACTATTAAAGTCTGTGTGAAGCCAAAGTATCATAAAATTGTTCAGTGAACATAAAGTCAGAACAAGGGGACATGGAGAAATTTATTTTTAATGGCACTGAGAGCCTGATATGTCTATCTCCCTATGAAGTCTTGTCAAAGGGATTAGAAACACTTTGCCATGCTCCTCCCAAAGCCTGGTACATTCTTTCCCCATTCTTCACTAACTTTTACTAATCCATCTAATCTTAGCTTCATTATCACTTTCTTAGGGACACCTTATTTGGTCTTCTTATCTAAGACAGGGTCCCCACCGAACACTCCAGAGCGCTCTGTAATTTCCCTTTATAGCACTTACCTCACTTGGATACTCATCTGTTGCTTTAAGATCTGTCTGCCTCTAGACTGTAAGTTCTAGGAGAGCAGGAACCATGTTTGTTTGGAGTCCCGCTAGCTCCTCAGTGCCAACCACCGTGCTTGGCACATCTGCAAGCATTCAGGACATGCTTGATAAATGAACTAATGAAAGCTCATCCTGGAGCTGGGCAGAGCAATGGCTAAGAGCACAGGTGCTAGATTCAGGCTTCCTTGACTGAAATGCTGCCTCTGCCTCTTAGTGACTATGTGAGCTGAAGCGAGTTACAAAATCAGATTATTTGTAAAAGGAGGACGGGGCGCCTGGGTGGCTCAGTTGGTGAAGCATCCGACTTCGGCTCAGGTCAGATCTCACGGTTCATGGGTTCGAGCCCCGCATCAGGCTCCGTGCTGACAGCTCAGAGCCTGGAGCCTGTTTCAGATTCTGTGTCTCCCTCTCTCTCTGCCCCTCCCCCACACATGTTCTGTGTCTCTCTGTCTCAAAAATAAATAAGCTATAAAAAATTTTTTTAAAAACTTAAAAAGGAGGACAGTGATAGTGCCCACCTCCCAGCATTCTGATGAGGATTAAATAAATTAATAGATATAAAACACTTGGAACAGTGACCGGCAAAGCGTGAACATGCAAGCAGAGTTAGCTCTTCATATTATCTTGTAAAGGACAATTCTAAGAAAAATGTTAAGCCTGCCTGCTAAAACTCAGTTTTCTTGGGATGTACCTGGGGTGGGTATGATTAATACTAACCTCTGAAGATATTTGTTCATTCATGTCTTCCAAGTTTTAGCAGAACTATCTTTCTGATTAAGAATACTTCAGGGGCACCTGGGTGGCTCAGTTGATTGTCTGACTTCAGCTCAGGTCATGATCTCGTGGTTTGTGAGTTCGAGTCCCACACTGGGCGCAGTGCTGTCAACTTGTCAGCGCCAAGCCCGGTTTGGACCCTCTGTCCCCCTCTCTCTACCCTTTCTGTGCTCTCTTAAAAGTAAATAAATATTTTCTAAAACTAATACTTTAATTAAATAGGTGAATGTATTAAAACAGGTTATACCCAAGCCCTTCAAGCCTGGACCCACTTTATCTTCTTTTCATGATGTTTTGTGTCCATGCACTACCCATCACGCATGAACATCAGAGCATAACTCTAACGGCAGCTCTCTTATCTTTATCTCCAAGTTCTTGGGACAGCCATCTCTGTAACAATGAACTATGGGCAACAATATTCAAGGTGGATATTTTATAACACTTGAAAAGTAAAAAAGAACATTATAAATACACACAATTCCATAACAGCAGAGGTATTCATTGTTGTATTTGTCTTATCTGGTTTTAAAGGCTTTACTGCTAAATACTATGGGGCAAAGCACCATATTAAACAATTACATATTATAATGTTGTCGGGCAAAAATTCCATGGTAGTTAAAATCTTAGTCCCTGGATCATTTGTTGAACCTGTATTTATTGAGCGCCTAATGTGTGTCAGCCATTACACTAGGGGTGGTCTATAACATTTTGGATTTGAACTGAAGAATGATACAAATAGGACTCCGTTATTTGATGAATTGGTATTTCAGTCATCCAACATTAAATGCATTTTTAATGTATTATTGTCTGCTAAGTTCAATGACAAGATGCTGGCAGTGATAATGTGTGAGAATGTACCGCTAAGACAATGAATGTGGTGGGCAACCACCTTTTTCTCCCACCTACATACACATGAAATGTGTCCTTTGATCATTCGCTGTGGGCGATATTCAAAGAGCCTATTTTCATGCACAATTGAGCATTATTTAGTTGAAATTAAAACACATCTATGTCAAAACCTACCTCTTCCTTACTTTTAATGTCATTATGGTAAACCTCAAATCAGGCCTTTCTAATGTGCCTCTCTCTATTTGAGCCTTGATTGTCCATCTTCTCTCTGTTCCAAGCCCCCATCTTATTATTCTCTCATATAAGAGATCTAGCATTTTTAGTCCATAATTACCTGTGTCCACATGAATATCCCAAAGGTTAAACTAAGAAACTGAATCTCAGAACTGGGCCAAACTCAACGATCTCATACAATTACTCATTTGTTGCTGAATTTCTCCTTGCAAAAGAAAAACAAAAAGAGAAAAAAAAATTTAAAAACTGATGAAAGAAATAGAAGACACAAATACATAGAAAAATTTATATGTATTAAAAGAACTGATACTGTTAAAATGTCCATGCTACCCAAAGCGATCTATATATTCAGTGCAATCTCTGTCAAATTCCAGTGGCATTTTTCACAAAAACAGATGAAACAATCCTAAAATTTGTGTGGAACTGCAGAAGACCCCAAAAAGCTAAAGCATTCTTGAGCAAGAAGAGAAAATGGCAGACATCACATGTCCGGTTTTTAAACTACACTACAAAGCTACAGTAATCAAACCAGTATGGCATTAACAAAAAAATAAACACAGAGATCAATGAAACTGAATAGAGAACTCAGAAATAAATCCACGTATATGAATTCAACCAATTTTCCATAAAGGCACCAAGAATACACAATGGGGAAAAGACTGTCTCTTCAATAAATGTTGATGGGAAAATTGGATCTCCATATGAAAAGAATGAAACTGGACCCCTATCTTATACCATACACAAAAATCAACTCCAAATGGATTAAAGACTTAAACATAAGACCCGAAAAGATAAAACTCTAAAAGAGGACATAGGGGAATAACTCTTTGACATTAGTCTTAGCAAAGATGCTTTGGACTTGACACCAAAAGCAAAGGCAACCAAAATAAAAATAAACAAGTGGGACTACGTTAAATTAAAAAGCTTCTGCACAGCAAAGGAAACCATCAACAAAATGAAAAAGTAATCTATGGGATAGGAGAAAATATCTGCAAATCATACAGCTGTGAGGGATTAATATCCAAAATATATGGAGAACTTATACAACTTAATAGCAAAAACAAACAAAACCATCCAATTACAAAATGGGATGAGAGCTAAATATCATTTTTTCCAAAGAAGACATACAAATGGCCACCAGGTATATAAAAAGGTACTCAATATCACTAATCATCAGGGAAATGTAAATCAAAGCCACTATGAGACACCATCTCAAACCTATTACAATGGCTAGCATCAAAAAGACAACATATGACAAGTGTTGACAAGTGGATGTAGAGAAAAGGAAACACTTGAATGCTTTTGGCAGGAACACAAATTGCTGCAGCCACTGTGAAAAACACTATGGAAGCTCCTCAAGAAATTAGCAGCAGAACTACTATACATTCCAGCAATTCCGCATCATGGTATTTAAGCAAAGCAAACAAACTCATTATCTCCAAGAGACATCTGAACTCCCATATTCATTACAGCATTACTCACAATACCCAAGATAAGAAAGCAACCTAAGTGGGGTGCCTGGGTAGCTCAGCTGGTTGAGCATCTAACTCTAGGTCTTGGCTTAGGTCATGATCTCAGGGTTTGTGGGTTGGAGCCCCGCGTTGGGCTCTGCACTGACAGTGTGGGGCCTACTTGGGATATTTCCCCCCTCGCCCCCCAACACATTCCTCTCTCTCTTTCCCTCTCTCTGTCTCAAAATAAATAAATAAACATAAGAAACAACCTAAGTGTCCATTAATGGATGGATGGAAAATGAAAATGTGGTATATACACACAATAGAACATTACTCAGCCTTAAAAAAGAAGGAAAGCCATTTGTGACAACATGGATGAAACTGGAAGACGTTTTGCTAAACGAGGTAAACCACACATTACAGTATGGTATAATTTAGCAGAATCTAAAAAAAAGTTAAACTCATAGAAACTAAGAGTAGAATAGTGGTTCCCACGAACTGCAGGGAGGAGGAAACAAGGAGAGGTTTGTAAAAGGGTACAAACTTTCAGTTATAAGTTGAATGGGTTGTGAGAACCTAATGTATGTCATGGTGACTACAGTTAATAATACTGTATTGTATACTTGAAATTTACTAAGACCATAGATCTTACACATTCTTGCCAAAAACAAAATTTTAAAAAGGTAACTATATGAGGTAATGAATGTATTATTTGATTGTTGGAATCATTTCACAATACATACATATATCAAATCATCAAGTTGTATAGTTTAAACATCTTACAAATTTGTCAAATAAACCTTAAATAAAGGTAAATAAATAACCTGGGGGGAAGGCACCTGGGTGGCTCAGTTGGTTGAGCGTCCATCTTGGCTCAGGTCATGATCCCGTGCCGCGGTCCATGGGTTCTAAGCCCCGCATCAAGCTCTGTGCTGACAGCTCGGAGCCAAAAGCCTGCTTCAGATTCTGTCTCCCTCTCTCTCTGCCTCTTCCCCACTCTGTCTCCTCCCCTCTCTCTCTCTCTCTCTCTGTCTCTCTCTCTCTCTCTTTCTCTCTCAAAAATAAATATTAAAAAATAAATAAATAATAAAGGTGGGGAAAACCTACCATTTTACACTTAAATTAACAATTATAGAGAGGTATGTTAAAATCTTCCACAGAGGCTATAGATTTGCCAATTTCTCATAGTAATTCTATAAATTTTCTTTTATGTATATTGGGGCTACATAATTAGATGTATAAAGCTACAGCATATGACAGTGGGTCAACAAGGAACATATATTAATGAAACACAATGTACAGATATAAAGCATGTTTACATTCGTGTGCTCATGGGAGACATCACTAATCAATTAGGGCACTCTAGTTTGCTCCTACATTGCTCCAGAATGTTTTAGCACATCATTCTATGCAAGCATCTTAGTTGTCATTCAAAAAATTCCTTTTGCCTTTCCCTGGCCTACCAATTTATCACCCTAACGGCTAGAATATTCTAAAAAGAAGAGATTTCAGATCAATGGGATAAATAAAAGATTATTTAATAAATAGTGGTGGAACAATTTATGCCTTAAGAAATAATGTCATATTTCTGCTTTCCATGATAGAGTAAGAATAATTCTGGATTCACTGAAAAAGTCAATATAAAAATTATGAACTCCTAAACAGTCTAAAAGAGAACATAAGTGAAAATAATCTTTTCTGGGGATTCAGAGCACTTTAATGACCACAAAACAGAGGCTGGAGCGAGGAAATAAGAAATAAGTCTGATAGATTAGGTTTTATAAAAATTAAAATCTTTTTTTCAGTCGTAAAAAACAAAGTGAACAAATAAGGGAAAGCGTAGCAGTGTATATGATAAGGTTATTTTTTTTAATGTTTGTTTACTTATGCATTTATTTATTTAGAGAGAGCACGAGAGCATGGGAGGGGCAGAGAGATGGAGAGAGAGAATCCCAAGCAGGCTTCACGCTGTCAACACAGAGCCCAATGCGGGGCTTGAACTCACAAACCGTGAGATCATGACCTGCACCAAAATCAAGAATCAGATGCTTAGCCAACTGAGCCACCCAGGCACCCCATATAATAAAGTTCTTAATGTATAAATGTCTTATAAATTAAATGAGAAATAGACAAATAACCTAGAGGAAAAATAAACTAAGAACAAACAAATACTTTACAAGAGAAGAAGTATTAATGGAAAATACATAATGGCAAAAGGTTACACTTCATACTAACAACAAAAAACCATGAGATATCTTTTTCACCCATCAAATTGCCATAATGAGTTCAAAACTGAGAACATTGTGACAGAGTGTGCATCAGCAAAAACATCTGGAAGGAAACTTGAAAACACATGCCAAGGGCCTCATTATTATTCACACACTTTGACTCAGTAGTTCCATTTCTTTAATTATCGGAAGGCCATAATTACAGCATCACAAAAACACAAGGGACAAGACGCTGACATTTTATTCCTAATAGTCAGAAACTGGACCTACGTACAATGGGAGAATGCTTACACAGATAATAGTGTATCTGTACGTTAAAATAAAATATGTAATAATCAGTGATGGTGGAAATGTACACAAAACCATGTGCAGTGTGCTTCATATCTTATTTAGCATGTATTTTCTCTACATATAATATGAAAGAAGCTCAGATATAAATGCAAAACGTGGTAATAATATTTGTTTTCCAAGTCTAGGCATGTCTGTGAAATGACTGACTATTGTTTTTATTCTCAATATCTTATGGTTGCCTTCTTATTTTTTACAGTGAATGGCTAAAATCAGAAAAAGATTTTTAAAAAGAAAATGTCAGAGAACAAAGGGTGCCTAAAAATCAGTTTATTGCAGTCTCAAATATTTCCTAATCCAGAGACGTACAATCAGCAACCGTCTAATTAGGCTATTGTCAAAGAAACATCTCCAAATCGTACTTTGCTCGCAAAGAAAGAGAAACCACAGAAAATGTGTGCACCCTTGAGTACGTGTTGTGATAACGCATAAAGGCCTGTGTATATCACAGCTCAAAATCTCTAGGACTTTCCCTAGTCAGCACAGTTCTGTCCGGCCCCTGCCCTGCGCTAACCTAAAGCAACCCCTATGTCTGGCCCGCAAGCCACACGCCCAGGCTTTGAGAAAGAGCCAGCAGCGCTGTTGGGTTGCCTACCCTAATCCTGTGATTACCAAAACATCACAAAAATAAGACTTATATGTGGGTTTATATTTTTATTAAATTAAGTCTCCTGAGAGCATCATGGCTATGCATAAACCACGCATACTAATCCTGGCATAGCTCAAAGAGATCCCTGCAAAAATAGACTATGAATAAATTGACCACGTCACACTTACTCAGTGTGCAGCATAGTTTTCCTAGTGTTATTTTGTGCTGCTGAGCCACTGAGTTGCTGAGGGGTTAAATGAAGGATTCTCTTCCCCTGAGGTAGTATAGTTTTCAAAACTGGAAAATTCCTTTCCATGCAGTGTTGATATACGTACACACTTCCTGAGCCTTTATTTATCTAACATAGTCACTGTAAGTGTACGGTGCTATTTATTGAAGATGCTAGAAGATGCATCTAGCATCTAGAATTCATTCAAGATGGCTGAATTCCAGAATATAAAGAAGCATTTTCATAATCTGTGTGTGCAACTTGCAATTATTGCTAGGTAAGGTGAAGGGCAAGTCGACTGTATTCATCTTCTGATCTTTCAATTATGTGGCAAAAATGAGGGCTAGTCATTTTGAGAAGCAATTTGCCAAGCTATCTTAAATATGGTGTTTAAAACAGTTCAAATATTATGCTTTAGATTTCTTTTTTTTAATTTTGTTAATGTTTATTTACTTTTGAGAGAGAGAGGAGAGAGAAGCATGAGTGGGGGAGGGGCAGAGAGAAAGAGAGACAGAATCTGAAGCATACTCCAGGCTGTGAGCCGTCACCACAGAGCCCGACGCGGGGCTCGAACTCACGGTCTGCGAGATCATGACCTGAGCTGAAGTTGAACAGTTAACCGACTGAGCCACCCAGGCGCCCCTATACTTTAGATTTCTGAAGTGAGGATCCCACAAATCAAATTAAATCAAACTGAAATTTAATAGGTGCACAGATTCCTGAGGATTAGTCACATGAAATATTGTCTGCAGCCTTGTGTTTCTGGGCTCACGTTAGCCCTCACCTCTGCAAGTTTGAAATATTCCTCATATCACCAGCAACCACCATGTGGTCAAATCAGATGGCCACTTCCCACTCCTAAACTCCCTCACCCTCTCAAAACCCTTTGACCAAGGTGACCACTCCCATCTTCTCAGGGAACTTCCTTCTTTCCCACAAGAATGCTCGTGCCTGGAGTCCCTCCAGCTTCTCTGGCAGCTGTGTCGCACTCTCTCCTGCTTTATGAATTTGCTCTTCTTCAACACAGCCTCTTACGGTTGACATTACTCGGGGCTCAGTCCTGGGTCCTCTCTTTGACTCCATCTGTACTCGCCCATGACGATACGTGCTGTCTCATTAAACAACATGTGTGTGCTGACGATACCCCAGTTTATACTCAAGCCCAATCCTCTTTTCTGAGCTTCGGTCCTAAATCGGCCCTACCTAGCAGGCATTGTTACTTGTATTGTCACATACCCATCTCAAACCTCATATCCAAATAGAAAATCACGATGAAGAACATTTCCCTGCCTAAACTGGTTTTTAATCCAATCTTCAGCATCTCAGTCCCTGACGCCACACCCACCTAGGCATTGTACCCCAAAGCCTCAACGTCATTTCTGTTCCTCCTCTTGCTTTACCGAGTCCTGTTGTTCTGAACCCCTGACAGAAGCAGCCATCTTTATAGAACCTCATCTCGTAAGTGACATAACATCACTTCTGCTGTGTTCTGGTCTTTAGCAGTGAGTCATCAAATCCAGACCATACTGCAAGAAAGAGGATCGAGCACTGGGGGGCCACCTTAGCGGCTGCCTGCACCACCCCGGCACTGCCAGGGCAGGCGTGGCGAGGGCTGCTCTGACCCCTGTGCAGTGCTCTCAACCCTGCCAAGAGCTTCTCTTCTTACGCCGCACATGGCCTACTGGAAGCAGTTGGTGATGTTTCCTTTGGACTCCAGGGCCTGGCCTACTGCCTAGCCATGACCTGCTGAACTGAACTGAATTGGGTGTTTCTAAGCCAGGATCAAAATATACATAAACAGTGCTGAGACTAAACTGAGAAATGAAGCTCCTAGGATGGGATGTTTCCTTTGGAGGTGATCTCACGGTGCCCTAAAAACAAATCTAACATATTTGAGGGATATGCGGTAGGAGTCTGGAACACTCCAGTTATAATGAAGAAGCAGAAAGGAGACAGGCAGTGAGAAACAGGGAGGAATCTGTCTCCCTGGTGGGAGCTTCCATAATGGTTTCCAGTCTTCTGTGTCTCTTCCTAATGCTTCAGGAAACTCTGGATGAGATTTGCGATTGAGGGAAGCAGAAAAGATGAGCTATAGAAGGGAAGGCTGTAGGGTGTTCATACCAGTTTTATCATAAGAGGAACCAAGGAAGGGCACTGGCTTACCACTACCCTCAGGTCCCCAAATGACAAAGGCCAAAGAAGGCCCAAATCGAATCCACTCTTTTCCTGTACACAGAATATGCCCTGAATTCCTGCTCAACATTTCCCTCCTAATTTAGCCAGATGAGTAACACACATAACCCTTCTTCTCTACCAAAGCATAGACTTTAAATACATAGCACTCAGTGACTCCAGCTCTCCTTTCTCTCCAGCACGCAGTGGGCCTCCCAAGTTGCAGAATGTGGTTCTGTACGATTTAGCCTCCACATGCTACTATAAAGAAAAAGGGAGGAATAAAAAGAAGACCTGAGGGAATAAGCCAAGGAAATCTCTTTAATGCTTCATTCCCCTATCAAGAGAATCCATCAGTAAGGCCTAAAATTCTTAGGGAGAAAGGGGGATGTGGTTTCATTTATCCACTCTTTCATCATAAAATAGGTCCCAAGGGCTACAATACATCAGTAACTCTGCTAGGCACAGGAATCACAGACATACAGGACACAAAAATCAGCCTTCACTAAGCTCACCCCCTTGTGCAGAGAAAGAGTCAAGAGCAGGTAAGAATTCTACTATGCAGTGTGCTGTGGGCTAAGCAAGAGGGGAGCACAGAGTGAGAGCAGGGGGCATGCCACCTGGACGGGGGCATCAAATGAAACTTCTCCAGGAAGCAAGAACCAGGTGGGATCTTGAACGACAAGCCATGTTTGGCTAAAAGAAAACAGGGGATGACATTCCAGCAGAAAGGCAACCATGTGAAAAGGCATGGAGGTCACAACGAGTGTGGTGGTGATTTCAAGGCACTACAGTTTCTCCTTGAACGAGGAGTGTGAGGAAAGGAAGACGAGGAAAGAGGGAGGAGAGGGCAGCGGGGGACTTCCCAGCTAAGGGAGTGCGGAGTTCACCCCCAAAGCAGCAGGAAGTCATAAAACATTCCAAACAGGAGAATGACAGGGCCAATGTATATACTAGAAGGAAAGTTCTCACGTCAGTGCAGACAGCGGATTGGCAGGGAGACCCACTCGCTGCTGCCTAGAAACAGACCGGAAACTAATGAGAATTAAAAGTGACATGGTGAGGGCAGTGAGAAAGGGCTAATCCAGACAGGCCTTCAGAATGTAAACTTGATGAAACTCAGACACATACAGGGTTAAGGAAAAAGAAGGGTGTCAGGGGTGGCTCAGAGCCCAATGGCTTAGGAAGCTGAATAGAAGATGTAATGTTCACTGAAACAAGAGATAAAGGAAGTAAAAAAAAAAAAAAAAAAAAAAGAAACCCCAGGCTTTAGGGAAGGTGATGAGTTTAGGATTAGACATATTGAGGTTATAGGGACTTAGGATCAGTCCAATCTCGGATGCATTTAAATTCAGATAGAGTTTTGGGGGGAGTAGAAATTTAGACTCTAGGTCTTGAGAGCCTTGAAATAACAGTTTGAATTTCATCAGCTCTGAGACTGTGATACCTTCCCAAGCTCTCTCCCCACAACTCCGCATAATTACATCTCTCATTCAGATAGGGTTGGGGCAGTTGGGGACCAAACAGGTAGAGATATGGCTAGGTGTACAGGGCTGGCTCCTTTATCTTACTGTTCTAATCCCTGAGATCACTTGAACGTTGAGAATCATGTGCTACAGATCAACTTAAAGCCATGTCAACTTGAAAAAGCTCTGAATTTATATACAACTCATATGTATTAAATACATTCCACATGCCAGTCACTATTCTAAAGAACCTGCTTTCAGAGAACTCACTAATAAGAAAAAGCATATATTCTTCAACTTTCCCACTGACACCTTCATTTACAGGTTCTTGGAACTGGGTACAGTATTTGGAGGCATGTAAGTTTCCAGAAATATTTTAGCTCAATGACAGCGGTAGAAAGCCATTACAGAGATATGGCCTGTAAAAGTGGCATTTTGTCTTAGAGAGCCTTTTGCAGTGATGGGGAGAGAAAGCAAAGTGTGAAGGTTTCCTGTCCATCCTCTCTGATCTCATTGCTAATTCTAGTTAAATATTAAGTGTTTTTAAGATTAATAATATTATATATCAACTGTTGAGTTTCAGTTGCTTGTGAGCTAGCCAGACAGGTGTTTCCAGCAGAGATTTAATTCAGAGCTACAGGTAAGAGTCATACATATTTAGATGTTGCCTAATGCTTTAAAATGGTCAAAACCACTCCTAGAGTATGTGTATGGTCAAGAGAGGTGTGCCAAAGACTGCACATTTAAATTCTTCATGAGGGAATGGGGCGGGGTAGGGGTGGGGGTTGGTTATGAAGGAGACCACAACAAAAAATAACAAGAAAACCAGGAAATAACTCTATCATAAACAAGCCAGGTGAAAAAGAATTTTAAGTAAAAAGAATGGCTAATACTACCACACACTGAGGAAAATTCAAGTAAGATGCATAATGAGTTATCTATTAGCTTAGCAAGCCGGTTTTTTAATTTCATTTTGATATTTAACTTTTGGCAATATATTTTTTTCTCAAGTGGATTTTACAAGTTGTCAAGCGGATTAATGCTTATATGACTTCTAGGTTTTGTGTCCTACCAAAGGCTTTTTTCATGAGAATATACATATATATGTAATTTATACATTTATTCATTTATTTATATTTTAGATGTGTATATATACATCTAAATAAAAAATATATATGTATATATATATATATTTCCTACAAGTAAGTGTGTATGTGTGTGTGTGTGCATGTGTGCGTGTGCGTGTGTGTGTGTGTGTGTATCATATAACATGAGAGAAAGGGTTAACTAGGGGGAAAGGAAGTGTTTCGGAAGGATACTAGGTAGCTTCTGGAATACTTGGGAATACTGGAGAGGCAGGCAGGAAGCAAGCGGTCAGGTGGCCAGCACCATGGCCAAGCTCTCGGCAGAGGGACAGCCTGGTCAGGGTGACGCAGCTCCCCTGCTGACGCTGGGCACAGCCGCCGGCACTGCCCTCATCGGACACTGGATACGGCTGAGGCACCGGCATGGCTGTGTGCCGCTCTTGGCACCACTGCCACCGAACACTTGATGCCGCCTCCACCAGAAAGAATTCTCACTACCTCCTTTGTGTCACCAGCTCCAAGTTGCGAGTCCCAGCAAAGGCCTCTGATTGTCTGAGCTGAGGCCACTTGTCCATACCCACCTATCAGGGATCACAAGAGCAGGTATTCATTTTTCTCAGCTTACATAGGCGGAGCTGGGATCTGCCGCTTCTAAAACTCACACGAACATAAGAAGCATTTCAGATACTCGGTTTAAAAGCCAAAAACAAAAGTAACTTCACTATAGAGAGTAACGCCTTCCTGGCAAGGCTGAGTTTATGATTTGTACTTGCTCCTAATATGCCTTCTGTAGTTGTCATATTGTTTTATATACAAAAGCTTTAATCAAACCATAAATTGAGGGGGCACCCGGGTGGCTCAGTTGGTCAAGCGTCTGACTTTGGCTCAGGTCATGATCTTGCAGTTCATGAGTTCAAGTCCCACGTCGGGCTCTGTGCTGCCAGCTTAGAGCCTGGAGCCTGTTTCATATTCTGTGTCCCCCTCTCTCTCTCTGCCCCTCACTTGCTCACATTCCATCTCTCCCTCTCTCTCTCAAAAATGAATAAATGTTTTTTAAAAAATTAAAACATTAATTGAATAATATCATCATACTTGACTCTATGTAAATTCTTGTTTTTTCAATTAGCAATAATCATGCCTGTTGACTTACTGGCTACAATATTGCTACTGCACAAAGTTACAGACGCTTTTTTTTTAAGACTTTATTTTTTAGAGCAGTTTAGGTTCACAATACTGAGGAGGAACAGAGATTACTCATATTCTCACTGTCCCTACACTTGCTTACCTCCCCCATTACCAACATCACTCACTAGGGTAGTACATTTTTTGGCAAAGATGAACTTACATTGACTCATCATCACTACCCAAATTCCACTGCTTACCTTAGGGTCCACTCTTGGTATTGTATGCTCTGTGGGTTTGAACAAGTGTATAATGACATATAGCTTTCTTCCTTATAGCATAGAGAATATTTCCAGTGCCCTAAAAATCATCTGTGCTATGCCTTCCCTTCAACCCGCCCCCCACCCCCCTCACCCCTCCCGCTGCCCACCACTGCCTCCAGAAACTACTGATCTCTTTACTGTCTCCATAGTTTGGTCTTTTCTAGAATGTCATTTAGTTAGAATCATATAGTATGTAGACTTTCAAATTGGCTTCTTGCACTTAGATTTTAAGATTCCTCCATGTCTTTTCATGGTGTGATAGCTCATTTCTTTTTTTAGAGTTGAGTAACAGTCCATTGTCTAAATGTGCCACAGTTCACTTATCCACTCACCTACTGAAGAACAGCTTGGTTGCTTCTAAGTTTTGGCAATTATGAATAAAGCTGCTATAAATGTCTGTGTACAGGTTTTTGGGTGAACATGTTTTCACTCCTCTGGGTAAATATCAAGAAGCACGTTTCCTGTATCATATGGTCGGATTATGTTTAGTTTGGTAAGATACTGCCAAACAGTCTTCCAAAGTGGCAGAAGCCTTTTGCATTCCCACCAGCAGTGGGTGAGAGTTCCTATTGCTTCAAATCTTTGCCAGTGTTTCAGATTTTGGCCATTCTAATAGATGAGTAGTGGGTTGTTGTTTTTTTTTTAATTTTTGTAAGGTTTATTTTTGAGAGAGAGAGAGACAAAGTGTGAGCCAGGGAGGGGCAGAGAGAGAGGGAGACACAGAATCGGAAGCAGGCTCCAGGCTCCGAGCTGTCAGCACACAGCCCGACACAGGCTCAAACTCATGTACAGTGAGATTATGACCTGAGCCGAAGTCGGATGCTTAACCAACTGAATCACCCAGGTGCCCCAGTGGATAAATTTTTAAAGAAAAAAATCCCTCTGGAGGCAGCATTAGGGTCCGAACAGCCTGTGGCAGCAGACTGAGGCAGGGTGGATGATGCTGCAAGAACAGCGGCCACCCGCAGCTTTCTCCTGGAGAGGCTGATGGAGCGGACATCCCCCGGAGGCACGGTGGAGGGCTTCTTCTTCCCTCAGTACGACTTACACCATATGTGTAAACTTCAGGGTCTTTGAACTGTAGCCATATGTGGGTTTTCCACTGGGTTTTCAGACTGCCAGTGGGGCTGGATGAACCAGGAAGAAGCGCAGAGTTCATTCAGGTGACCAACGGGTCAGAGGTCTCAGAGAATAGTTCTGTTCTACAGTACAGAAAATCCAGACAAACAGACCCATAGTCTTGGGGGGAAAATCCTATAAATGCTGGGGAACCAAAGATGCACTTCAGAGAGGCAAGGGGTGGTCTGATCTAGAAGCAGTGTAGTCTTTGGGAGCAGGTAGAGAGGCGGGGTAAAGTGTGATATGCCCATCAGATGACTGCAAAGGTACCTGCTGAAGACTAATTGGAGTAGTGGCACACAGTCTCCTCTGGTGTCTGGTGTGTGCTCCGGGGAAAACCGGAACTCTTTAGAGAGACCAACTGGGGTTTCCTTCCGCTTGTCCTGTGGATCTACTTGTCCCCGGCTCTGTGCCTGTGGAAACTGATTTCTATAAACTCTATCTACGGGCTTTCTTGCCCTCCAATTCCTTATTGGCCAATGGTGAGAATCTGCCAGAAATCAAAAGCATTCTCATGAGCTAGCCAAATCCCTCAACCAAAAGTCTTAACTCCTAATAGAGCTGTCCCTCGGCACAGTCTTTAGTTTCCAATAAGTGGTTTTCTGCCCCCTTCAACCCTCAGGCCTAGAGATGGCAAAGAGCACCTGTTAGTAGTTCACAGTCTCTACCCTGATTCTTGTGGTTTCCCAATATTCCCAATACCCTACACCTTTGTATATCGCCTTGTATTCTATTTGAGCAGGCCATCGATTTCATTTTGGGACCCAGACAGCAGCCTAAGATATAAATTTTATAAGATACAAATTGACCATTTTAGTAGACATCTTTTCCTTTTAGAAGTTCCTGCTAGCATACAATTAAATACTCCACTTTCTACATTCACTCCATTTTTCTTCCACCCACCCCTACCCAGTCGCTTGCCCACCCACCAGAGGTTCACTGAGTCTCCACACTCCAGCAGCCTGACTCCACTCAATTTTTCAAGTTGGATATCTGGTATTCATTTTGACTTTATGACCCAGGCTTCTCCATATTTGTCTCCAATCTACCCCTTCTTCTCCATTTACCTCCTTGTCCTTTGTGGGCAGGAACAGTGGCCTCAGAGCTGGTCTCCATTCTGAGAAATGAACTTAACTGCACATAAGCAAAATGGCCCCAGGTCATGGGCTGTGTTCCCAAGGTGGACCCCTGAACTGGCTTGAAGCTACCCCACATCACTGAGTCTCTGCCTTTCCTGTCTTTGCCCCTCCATTGTCTACATGCCTACCTTCTTTGTGCTGCCAGGATCGTCACTTGTTTATTGAGTGTGTCTCTTCTCAATACGTCCACTTTGCTCCCTAGCATCACATTTCCTTCTCTCTTCTGGAATGCTGCTTCCCTGGACTAATGTATCAATAACTAATGCCCTTTCCTCCCCCAGCCCCCAAAATAAACCTACCCTTTCAACATCTGTCATTTGTAAAGCTGAGAAGTGCTGGAGGAAAAAAAATCATACTAGGGTGTATGATATCAGCATAACTTTAAAGCGACAACCTCAACTGTGTGCTCTCTTATTTTCCAGAATAACTGTTTTAAATCTTCTTCAACCTCACCTTCTACTTCACAGAGGTGATAGAAGTCATCAGGTGAGGGCTCAGTAAACTCTTTCCCATTCCCACTAAAAACGTGTCTACTTATCCCTTCCTCATCATTTCCCATTACAAGATCCAGTTTAGGGCTCCAATCCCTCCTGCCTTCCTGGAGACCTTGAACTATCTATTATCTCTCTTTTTCTGTCTTTAACCTCTTTCTCTCTACAGGATCCTTCACAGCACACCTTCAAAATAAATAAAAATAAGTTCTGGGGGCGTCTGGCTGGCTCAGCTGGTAGAGTATGCAACTCTTCATCTAAGGGTTGTGAGTTCAAGCCCCATGTTAGGTATAGAGTCTACTAAAAAGAAAAAAAAAGAATAAATTCTGTCTCTGTCCAACCCCTCCCTCCAGCTGCTGCTTAACTTTCTCCTTGTCACTCTTCTTGAGAGAATCCTCCTCACATACTGTCTCCATTTCCTCACATCCTGTTCACTCTCCACTCTGCGTACACCACTCCGGTGTCTTAGTTCATTCCCTACTGCTCCCCGGGACTGCCCTTCACCAAGATCACAAACTATTTCTGTGATGCTAAATTCAATGGAAACCTTTCAATTCCCTCTTACTTGACCACTTAGACGCGTTCAACATACTACATACTTGCCTTCTAGAAATGCTCTCTTCCCTTCTCTCCCCTTTTGTGACACTCTATTAGTATATAGCTTTCTACCTAACTAGCTGCTTTGTGTCCATCTCTTTTTCTAGCTCTTTATCTTTCACTGACATTTAGAGGTTGGAACGTGTCATGGCTCAGATCTAGGGCTTCCTCTCTGTTCACGTGTTCCCTTTGGCATATTAGATTCTCTTATGTAGCTTGTACTGCAGTCTACATTCCCATGGTGTTTCACTTCTCATAGAATGAAGCTCTTACGGAGACATTCAAGAACCTGAGTTATCTCCCCTACTTGCCTCTGTAGCCTTTTCCCTCACTTCCTGCACTCCAAACAAACTCTTTTAATTTCTATCACAGCACCATGGTCTCCATATCCCCAGCCATCTCCACATTCCTCTCCCACTGCCTGTTAGTCTACTCCCACACCTCCCAAGTCTGGCTGTCTGGCTGTGAGTTATCCTGCAGGCGTGTCCCTCAGTGGCACTTCCTCAGAAAGGCATTTCTTGCTTCTCTAACTAGGCCAGGCTCATTTTTTTATTCAGGATCGGTTTTTATATAATTTTACAATGTAGTGTATCTCTCCAGATTATAATGTATTTATTTAGTTGTGTAACTGTTTTGTTATTCATTCCCTTACCAGACATTAAGCCCCAGCTGTTGTTGCTGAATGTTCCACATACAGTGGGTCTTCAGTATAATTCATTCATCATTCATTGAAGATTTTCTTTCAAGAGTCCTTTCCAATTTTATAAGGTATAGGCTCCAAAAATACTGATGCACCTCTAATAGCTATCCTCACAGTTAATGGGAGATCCATCTATTTAAAATATATATATATAAAATATAAATACATATAAATATATTTATATATATTTTATATATAAATAAAAAATATATAAAATATATATGGTATATATATACCTTGAAAAATATATATTTTATATATATACCATATATATTTTATATATATACCATATATTTTTTTTATATATTTTATATATATATACCATATATATATATACGGAGTCTTCTGGAAAGGGCCATCCAAGTGGCATTCATGACCCATTGTCTGCTGACCAGTGAGGCAGAGAATTAGGTCATTGCCCTTTGTGATAATTAGAAGGGGCTCTTTGCCAATCGTCACTAGATGTATGAGAGCCCGGTGCAGACCAGAAGCGCTAACTTGGTGATGTGCTGACTTGAGCAGGAATGGGGCTCGTGTCGTCAGCTGCTGTACAGCCAAATGCCAGTGTCTAGTTGAAGATGGGGCTCAGAACGGTGCTACCTGCTCTTCGAGTCTCCTTCCTGGGAGTTTGGGCCCACTTCTGAGACAAAGAAGCAAAGATAGCAAAGGTGGTGAGGCAAGCTTCATTGCCATATTTATTTATTTATTATTTTCAATGTTTATTTATTTAATTTGAGATAGAGAGAGCAAGCAAGCAGAAGAGGTGCAGAGAGGAAGAGGGAGACAGAGGATCCCAAGCAGGCTCCACACTATCAGCTCAAAGCCCAACGCAGGTCTCAAACTCATGAACTGTGAGATCCTGACCTGAGCCGAAATCAAGAGTCAGACGCTTAACTGACTGAGTCACCCAGGTGCTCCTGATCGTTTTTTATTAATGGGAAGACTGGCCATCAGCCTCACGTACTCTCCTCAAGCCCTGAGGACCGGCGCCCAGTCTCAGTCCCTGGGGTGAATGAGTCTGCTACTGTAAGGAACAGATTCGCTTGTACTGCAGGAACGAACGCCATTTCGTATCAGGGGTACAAGAAATTGCTGCGGGGAATGTAACTTTGGAATCGGCTGCAGTGTTCCTACGGAAGCCACGCTCCTCATGGGCTTCTCGCTCGGCCAGACTGCTCCATCTTGAGCAGTACATTCTAGTTTCAATTTTTCCTCAACCGAGTTTTGTCTCCCCGTAGCACTGTGTAGTACTGCAGTCACCTTCAGACCCAGGTCATGATGGAATGTGAAGTAGGAAATAACTTCCTGGGGTTCCTGGCCTAGAGGGGGCAGTTTCTACTGGATTCAAGACTGGTGTCATCATTGCTTGTTCTTTATCTTAGGGGAAAAAAGTTGAAAAGTGCTCCCTTACAAGCCCTTCTCCCAGCCATCTGAAGGAAGAGGGTCCTTGGGCGCTCACAAATCTATAGCCAACCAAATTTCCAGAACCCTGCACTTTCCCTAGTGTTATTTACAGAAATGACAGGTAGCCACATTGTTCATCCTGCTGATTCCTAAATTCCTCAGAAAAAAAATGTGCCCATCTTACTAACATTCAAATTTCCCATGAAATATATAGCATTCACAGGATATTCTCAGCAGAAACCTAATCAAATCTGTATCTCTTCTATTAAAACTACATTAGGATTGGGGCGCCTGGGTGGCTCAGTTGGTTAAGCATCAGTCTTCAGCCTAGGTCATGACCTCACGCTTCATGGGTTCGAGCCCCGCGTCGGGCTCTGTGCTGACAGCTCAGAGCCTGAAGCCTACTTCAGATTCTGTGTCTCCCTCTCTCTATGATCCTCCCCTGCTCATGCTGTCTCTCTCTCTCTCTCTCAGAAATAAATAAAACATTAGGATTATTTTGATTGCAGCTTAAGGACTCAAATTCATGTGTAGCCAAGTTTCCCCAAAGGGTGAATCTATTAATTTAAATAACAAAGAAGTCCAGTAGACAGATCTGGCTTTGCGCATTATTTCTTTTTAATGGAACATAAAAGCTTCCAACAGCTCTGATAACCTAGTCCTCACAGGTGCGGATCTAAAAAGGAAGAGCTTTTTTAACATGAGCTCCAGTAAAATGCAAGAGTGACCTCAGCCTGGCCAGCATGAGCCATAAGCCCACTTCATTGTTTTATGTTTTATTTATTTCTGAGAGAGAGAGAGAGAGAGAGCATGAACCGGGGATGGTCAGAGAGAGGGAGACAAAGAATCTGCAACAGGCTCCAGGCTCTGAGCTGTCAGCACAGAGCCCGACACGGGGCTCGAACCCAAGAACTGTGAGGTCATGACCTGAGCCGAAGTCAGATGCTTAACTGACTGAGCCACCCAGGTGCCCCTGTAAGTCCACTTCTGAATCAATCCCTACGGTTTGGTAGCAGAGGTGTTCCACATGGAAAATACTGGCAATATATATAACAGACAGAGGTCATAAATTGTTTATATTGAGCATATATTTAAGATTTCTATAAATAAGAAAAAGAAAAAGAATGTTAGAGGAAGATAGACAAAAGCCACAGAAGAGGAAAATGAATAACAATAAACATATGAAAAATTCTTGTTACCAATAGCGTTCAGTGAAACAAGTGTATATTAAAACAAGGAAATAATCATTTTTACTCTATATAAATGTAAGAATGCAAAGGGAAATGTTGATAAGAGTGTGGGAAATGGGTCCTCTCAATACATTGCTGGGGGACAAATCTGTACCATCACACATGCATAATTTAGAGAACTATGTTGTCAATGGAAATGATGGCTAGTGTGGTACGTATTAGCTTGGTAATGTCTCCAAGACATATCCTTCAGTGAGAAAAAGAAATTTGCATAGTAGAACATTTTGGAAACCATGGAGCTGCACCTTTAGGAAGATCTGCTATAAGGAATGAATTTGGCTGACAGCCCACAGCTGCCAAGTCCATAGACTCACGAGGCCCAAGAATGAGGATGCGCCAAGGCAAAAATGTTAAAACAATGTGGTAAGTGCAATGATAGAGATGTGCACAAGACACACACACCCAGAGAAGGCAAACCAAAGTAACTTTGGGAAGATGAGGAACTTTTGGTCTGGGATGGCTCCCAGGAGGAGATCATGATCACGTTGGGATAGATAAGTGCGTGCAGAGGAGGGGAAAGAATTCCAAACCAGCAGAACAACCTGAGCAATTAACAGAGGGAAGGAAGCCACATTCAGGGAGTTTACAACAGGTTGCTAAATATTAAGATAGAGGCATGGATTATAACAAATGAGGCTAACAAGATAGGCAGGGGCCAGCAAGGCCTCCTATGTCATGTTAGGGAGGTCTGAATGGGTTTTGATGTGGCCAAGATCCACGAAAGCCTTTTGAGCAGGAGAGTCCCTCTGAGAAGAGATTAGACGACAGTACGACAGAGTAGAGGAGAACAGATAGGAGGCTATCGCCATCATCCAGAGAAGGTGAACGTCTGGAAAGGAGATTTGGGGGAGCGTTGTTCTAGTTGGAATCAATGGAAGGGAAGAAATCCAGGAATACGGAGCTGGTACCGTCCGTAGGAACTGGTAATGGGCTGGAGGCAGGAGGTGGAGTCAGAGATGGGGAGGAGCCTGATCAGATACACCCAGGGCGCCGGCGCGAGCGCAGAGAGGTGGTAAACCGAGTCAGATCAGGAAACCTATACCTCAGGGAATACAGGGATGGTTGCAAAGGCATCTGGTATTGTCCTTCTGCCACTGTCTTAAAAGGGATTCTAAAGGGATTTTCTTTCCCTTGTTCCTCCAGCACTACACTCGCATTACTGGCCTAAGTGGATACTCACCAGCTGGCCGTGTCCATCACTACAGCCAAGACTGAGAATTCCTGATTATACTTAGAGCCTGTGGAGCTGCTGACACAAACAGTCATTAGCAGACGACCCTTTAGTAACAAATTATGCTTTAAAATGTAAACTGTGGGGGCATTTTCCTTGCGTTGTCCAGAAGGAACTTTCTCCTGCCTGAGCCTGGATTAATCATGAGAGAGCTCGTCAACATTCCACTGGTACATATTCTCACTTTGGTTGCCTTCAGCGGGACTGAGAAACTTCCAAAAGGTTTGTTTGAGGAATCTTGTCTGCTTCTTGCCTTGTCACAGTTCTAAAGTGCATGTGTGTGCTCCGATCACGATCGATTCATATGATGGTGGGCTTGGGTTTTACTTGGTGAAGTAGGGGTGCGGTGTATGGAGAGGGAGAAAACTGTAGAAACAAGCAGTTGAGTGACGGTCTCCTGTCTACCAGTATCCCTCCCCCGCTTACGTTCTTTAATAAAAAGTCTAGCCACACAGGGCATGCAGAGCCCTCACTTGTAGGAAAACGAAAGCAGGTAGACTGCAAGTTATCAAGGTCTGTTTGGCTTATGTGTGTGTGTCAAACTTCAGGGTGGTCTTAATGGATGATGAAAACCTTTTCACATTAGTTTTGTTGGGAATATAATCAACTCTACTCCCAGATGTCCAGAGTGTTTGCTTCTGAACAAAAATCATTCCCATTTTCCGTTTCAGTTTTGCAAAATTTTAAAGAGTATTTTAGTTCCTAAAAATCGGAATTAAAGAAGGACTTACACAATTTGCCTATATAATAAAAGCCTGAAGACAATGAGTTCTCATTAACTTTGAGGTTGGAGGCACGAGTTGGCTCAGCAAGAGACTGTGAAAGTTTTTTTTCAGAGCCTTTGGAATGTACCGGAAATAACACCACCTCAGGGAAAGGAAAGCAACTTAAGAAACTGACAAACACCTGTTGCAGCAACAAGAATGTCCACAGTGATCTGGTTTCTGGCCAGTGTATTATAAAACGGAGACTAGTGTATTTCAAATCAGGAAGAAAGACAGGAAAGTATGTGATTTACAAAGTGACTGAGGGGCTTCTCTGAAAAATTTTTTAATGATGTGAAAAAGACGGAATGATATCAATGAAAGAGTTTTTGAATTAAGTGTATTAGAGTGAAAAAGCTCTGTGTTTTATGATACACTCAAATTAATTATTTTCCCTTTATGTTACTTTCCCAAAGAACTGAACACCTTTGTATTGCATAGGTAAGTGAAGGTAGTATCTCTATGTAGATGGGAAACATAGCTATAGATTTCGTGGGTCACTAGAATTTTTGGAGCCACAAGGGCAAGATTCACATGCTAATAAGATACAGCTTTCTTCACAATCTGATTTCAGAGACTTATGTTTTGTTTTCTTTTTCTGTCTTACACAAGCAGAATAGTATCTTCAGATGTACTTAAACACTTAATTGCCAACTAATACTTTAAGGTATCGCCAGATAAGGAAGAATCTAGATCTTTTCAAACAGCTAATAATAGCCAGAACGACTTAACATTGGCTTCAGATTATTTTAATACTTCCTGATCATACAACGGATGTCCGGTAAGGTACTACCTGAATGTTCACACTTATGGCCTTCTCTTATAAGTCTTATTTGTGCTCTCCTATACCACAAAGTTACATAAAAGTGGCATGGGTAAATGCTAACATCTACTAAAATTCAGTCTTATCAGGAACAAGACAATTGATTTTCCTGGTTCAAATCAGGATTTGATGCATTAAAGAAAAAAACTATCTCCCTGTATAAACAACTCTTAATTTATATTCTAGAAAGAAATGATTTACAGTTCCCAAACTTTACAGGTAAAGCCCTTTAATTCAAATGCACACCATCCCCATTCTGAAAAATTCAAAATATGGTGATCTGAAGATAAAGCCAAGCATCTTGGACTTCAAATAAAATAATCAGATTGTTTATCTAACTTTATGTATAATTAATTTACTGCTATAATTAGATTATAAACCCCCAAAATTAAAAGAATGTTTTTACCCAGTCTGCCGTATTTACGTTAAAATTTAAATTAGTTATGGATTTAACACCAAGCTTAGCCAAGAACACCAGACCTAGGAGAACAAACATCCATTAACGACACACACCAGTTCTGAGAATAAACATGATCATAAAAACACAGTTCTTAAAATTTTAAATGTTAGAGTTCATGGAATATATTGGTACAGAAAACAATAATATGTTATTATTTTAATATTACTGAAAGTAATAAAGATGTTCCACACAAAGTATCTCAGGGTTATTGTCTCTATTCTTGACAGAGAATAAAAAGAATTTGTTTAGACAGATACCTTTTTCCTAAGTCCTTTAAAAGAAATGAATCAAGGAATCTGCATAATAATGTGTTACAAGATGATGGGTTTTAAATAGCACAAGAGTATTTAGTGGATTCTTTTCTAACTCTCCACATACCATTTCCTCAGTAAAATTAATAACAGACTTTGTAGAAATGACAAGCTCAGTATCATAACACAAGCAGGAGAAATTTACAAACCATCATGTATGAAAGTAACCCACGTTTCATTGAATACTTGCCTGAGCCACATACTTCAATAACAGTGCTTTATCAGGAGATATTAAGTGTGCCGTGGGATTTAAATTCTGTCGAAGTATAGGAGTTCACGTAAGCAGTACTGAGTTTCTTTAATACGCACAAAGAACTCCTGTCCAAACTCCACTTTTTTAAATTACCCCATTTACTCCCATACCTAGAAGTTTTTGAGCCTAAGTGATTTATCTTCAGATATATTTGAGTAACTTCCTCTTCTAGATCGTAGGCATACAAAGATAGGGTTCACAGATTAAACAAATGACTAAGTCAGAGCAGGCACAGCTGTCATTGAAATCCAGGACACCGAGTCCTGGATGAATATTGACGTACATTGAAAGAGCGACTCATTGCGGGTTTGGGGAAACACAGTTGCTTTAAATAATACTGCCCCTTCAAGAACAGAAAGAAAGAGCAGAAATGTCAAGATTTCTGCCGTCTTTCCAGAATAGCAGGCAAGTTTCCAGTGAACTAGGACTTAAAGTCACAGGACAAAGAGACAAGTGAGGGGCATGTACGGGACCTAAAGGATGTGGCCCCATTCAAGAAAGTGAGCACAGAGCGGACCAGAGTCATGCAGGGGAGCTATGAGGGCCATGCTGAGGACCCGGCTGGGGCTGGGGGCTGAGCCTCTATAGTGGCCTTGTTTGCACCAGAGTTTCACTCCATCTAACAATACTATATGAACATAGGAGCAACCGAGGACAGCGGTTAGATTAGTTCAAGGTTGGTTCCTCCCAGAGTCAGGGCGGCTAAAGGACTAGACAGAAAGGGAGCTGAGATTATATGGCAACATACCACACAGCCTAGGCTGAATAACCTAGGCAGTGAAGTGAGGACATTTAAGGCTGGAAGGGAGTGTCAACATCAAGTTCCTTTTCCTAATCTTCAGTGTCTTTCTGTGTGTGTTTGGGGACAGCACGTAGTATTGGAGAACCTCCATTTCCTAATAAAATGAAGAGGTATGTACTAGTGTTCAACATATAATATTAGTTACTATGCTAAGAACAGTCAGGGATTACTGAAATGATCGCTCTTGGGTAACATGCACATTTTAGACGGGTCCCTTTGGGACTATATCTTAACCCAAATGAATTCACCCAGCAGAGGCAATTTCAGAAATTCTGAATAGTCTGAGCCAGAAGCCCCTCTGGCCTATTCCCAGTACCATTCCTGAGGGCAAGGACCAAAAGTGAGTTCTGTGACAAAAAAATGAATGATACAACACTAATAAGTAATTAAGATTATCAATGAAGCTTACAAGTTCCAAAGGCATCATAATAAAAAATAACTTTTATTGTATCACCAGTAGGATAAATGAGCCAGTTTCTAAGATAAGCCAAATGGTGAGCAATGCTAAATAACCTCTTTCTTTGGGGAATCTGAAAGATTTCCAGCACCAAAGTGTTTTATCATATTGAAAAAACAATACTGTATTCATGTTAGAAAAAAAAAAAACATGAATACATCCCAAGTCTGAGCTCTAATTTTACTAAAACAGAAAGGAGCAAATTCACCTGACTTCTTGCTTTACTCAGTCATTTGGTCACGTTAGTCAACAGCTAGTCAATCAGAAGCTGGTCTGTCCATGACCATGCGGATGAGCCCACAAAAGGGTAATGTCAAGTTCCTTCTCATCACGCAGCTAGGATTCAAGTGAAGTTACTCTTTGGGTCCAGGAAAGCGTTGTGCTCAATTTCATGTATTTGTTATTCATGTGGTCCTTGGATTGAGGGAAGAAATAGTGCCCTGGTTTAAACAGGCTCTGGCTGAGATGAAAGCTGGATAACAGAATGAAAGTAAACAGGAGACAGTCTGCTGAGTCAACAAATGTCATTAAATACAACGATGTGATTTTGCCAGTAACAATTTGAAAATGGATTTGTTTGGATGATTTTGAAAGATGGGCAAAGTGAGCTTAGCCAGCTATGCCCAGCCTATATAAATTGATACTAACATAAATCTTCTTTTTCCCTCTGTCTATAACTAATATTATGCTGAAGGCATGGAATTGCTTAGAGTGAAAAGATAGGAATTTAAACTGCCCTTAACCTTGAAGTTTAGCTGTATTATTTTCTGCTTTTGTAATGCTTAGACAGTTATTTAGCCATTCTTAGCCTCCATTCTTCACCTGCAGATGAGAATAATAATAGTATCTACCTTTATGTTTGCTGTGGTAAATGAGATAATGAATGAAAAGTATACTGCGTGGCTCATGGCAGGTTCTTAATTTTGGAGGCTACAATTATTAAAAACAGAGTCAAACAATGCACAAGATTATAGTGTCACTGCACATGATGGGAAGGTGTTAATCTAATAAAGGTCTTAGGAAAACCTCATATATTTCTCCACAACTGTGTAAAGACATTCTAAGATTGAATACTGAGAACAAACTGAGGGCTGATGGGGGAGGGAGAGAGAGTAAGGGGGGTGATGGGCATGGAGGAGGGCACTTGTGGGGATGAGCACTGGGTGTTACATGGAAACCAACTTGACAATAAACTATAAAAGAAAAAAATAAAATGAACTGAAAAAAGACATTCTAAGATTTACTTTCTTGATCTTAATTGATCTCCACAGTTGTAAAAATATTAACAACATACGTCTGTTACCTCTGTCACTTCTGAAGTATCAGGCAAGAAGAAACCAATGAATCAAGTTTATTTTCTTTTATTTTTTTTAATGTTTGATTTATTTCTGAGAGAGAGGGAGAGACAGAGTGAACAGAGGAAAGTCAGAGAAAGAGGGAGATACAGAACCTGAAGCAGGCTTCAGGCTCTGAGCTAGCCGTCAGCACAGAGCCCGACGCAGGGCTCGAACCCACAAACCGTGAGATCATGACCTGAGCCGAAGTCAGATGCTTAACCGACTGAGCCACCCAGACGCCCCTCAAGTTTATTTTCTTAGAAGAATAATACATGGCCATTAAGAACGGCTTTGTGGATACAAACTACAGAAAAGATTAAAATAGGGAGGGCACCTGGGTGATTCAGTCGGTTAAGTATCTGACTCTTGATTCAGGTCAGGTCACGATCTCACGGTTCATGAGATTGAGGCCCATGTCAGGCTCTGCATTCATAGTGCAGAGACTGCTTGGGATTCTCTCTCTCCTCTCGCTCTCTGCCCCTCCCCAGCTGGCTCTCTCTCTCTGCCCCTCCCCTACTGGTGCTCTCTCTCATGCTCTCTCTCAAAATAAATAAATAGACCTTAAAAAAAAAGGTTAGAATAGAAAGTCACCTTGACTTCCAAGACTGTTTGAACATTTATTTTCTTCCATTTTTTCCTATGTATCATAAATGTTTATATACTTCTGCTACCTGCCATTTCTACTTCACATGAATGCACGAGCATATTCTATTTTATTTATCCTCTTAAAAATACCATTCACAGTGATTATGTACATAATATCTTGTTAAGAGTTGCTGATAATATGCTTAATATTTGCCTCCCTGAGACAAAGAAAAAGAAAAAAAGGCCCTGATTTGTTGCCTTTGCTGATTTCTGACTCCAACCACAGCCGATTTCAAGCTAACAATGAACACTGAACTGGGAAGAGATGTACAGTAATGTGGTTTTATATACTAATTCTACCATACAGTTATATTAGGTGTAAATTACTTCAAGAGTATAGATAATAGTAAAGTGTAGGAAAATAATTAGGAAGTGATAAATTTTGAGTATGATTAATTGCTTTTAATATAATTTATTGCATTTTCAGGGTTTTATTTTAATTGTTTACCTTGAGTATAGTTGGCACATGACGTTACATTAGTTTCAGGGGTATAGCGTGGTGATTCAGCTTCTCTAGATGCTATGCTATGCTCACCACAAGTGCAGCTACAATCTGTCACCTAAATTCATATAATTCAGTTGTTTTTTTAAAAATATATATATATTTTTCCTTTTGTGATCATCTTCATTAATTATTAGTTTTTCAAATTTAAGTATAGTTGACATACAATATTATATCAGTATCAAGTGTACAACATAGAGATTCAACATTTATATACATTGTGAAGTAATTACCACTATAAATCTAGCTACCATCTGTCACCATACAAAGTATAAAGCAGTTTTTAATAATGGCTGTATTTAACAATCGTCTCACAGAATTCTGGAGAAATTAACGCTTGGCTTTAGCAAGCCAGTACAAGCCAGCTCCAGAGAACTGCACTTATGAGGCAGAAACGTGGGCCGAAACTTTCTTCCCCTTCAGCACGATTCGTACGATCCAGTACAATTAACCTATCCTGTACAGTGAAAGTCATCTGTGTGCCTTTCCACGGTGAGATTATTTCCTTGGGATAGATTCCCAGAGGTAAATATTAACGGTAAATTTGCAAGTTATCCAGACACTGGGAGAACAATTGAACAGTTCAGGCCTCTGTTTCGAAATTACAGAATCAAATAACACACAGTGTCCCATATGTGCAAAGGACCAATTTAAATGCTTCACATGTATTCATTTAACTAATCCTCATGACAAGCCTCTATGGCCGTTTTATTATCCTCTCCATCTACAGCTGAACAGGCCGAGGCACGAGCTGAGCGACCTGGTGTATCAGGAAGTGACAGAGCAGGTTTTGAATTCAAGCCCTGTGCTAGCTAGCGTGCCTCTCGTTGCCTGGCTACTCAGTGGTCTTTCTTTGTAAACAACAAAGGCATTCACTATTATCAATTCACCTTTGGGCCCTCATTACCTGCATCCCGCAACCGCAACCGTAATATAATATTCATTGTTTTTATTTCTTTATCAATATGACTGTACAATTGATTGTTTACTCTATCCACAGGAGCCTTGATGCCTGTGTATAAAAGAGGTCATTTCAGGGGCGCCTGGGTGGCTTAGTCGGGTAAGCGTCCGACTTTCACTTAGGTCATGATCTCGCGGTTCGTGGGTTCGAGCCCCACGTCGGGCTCTGTGCTGACTGCCAGCTCAGCGCCTGGAGCCTGTTTCAGTCTGTGACTCCCTCTCTCTGACCCTCCCCTGCTCACACTGTCTTTCTCTCTCTCTCCTAGAAATAAATAAAAATATTTAAAAAAAAAAAGAGGTCATTTCATGTAAATATTTTCTGCTCTCTTATTTCAACTATTTGCTTTCAACCTTTAAAAAAAATTTATGCCTTTTATAAAGGCCTCAGCAATACAGCTCATTTAAACATTACATCAGTAAATGTGCTAACCCTGGGGATAGTAAAAGGTCTAGGACATGGTCGTTGGCCCCAAAGCCCAAAGCTTTTATTATGGAGTATGAGATAAAAACATCAACAGATCAGTTTAATAGCATCTGTGTGACAAGTGCTATAAGAGTGACATTTATAGGATGACCCCTAAGGAAAAGGGCATTTGGCTCTGTCTAGCTAGGCTGGGAAACTGGGAGAAGATGCTACTTAAACTGGATCTTAAAAGCACCACATTGGGGCACCTGGGTGGCTCAGTCAGTTGGGCGTCAGACTTCAGCTCAGGTCATGATCCCACAGTTCGTGGGTTCGTGGGTTCAAGCCCCGCATCGGGCTCTGTGCTGACAGCCAGCTCAGAGCCTGGAGCCTGTTTCAGATTCTGTGTCTCCCTCTCTCTCTGACCCTCCCCTGCTCATGCTGTCTCTCTCTCTCAAATAAATAAAACATTTAAAAAAATTTTTTTAAAAAGAAAGAAAAGCACCACATTAAGGAGGAAGATGGGGGCTAAGTAGGGCACTCCCAAGCACCAGGTTCCCTTACGCGCAGCCCATGAATGTGTCTCTGAGTTGAGTGAAAAAATAAGGTTTGTTTAGATTGTGGATGCGTGTTTTATGGCCAGTGTGCCAATTTGCCCCAGGTATCTCATGAGGCTGTCACCCCCTATCCTGCGTCTACAATATTGTTCACACTACTTACTTGGCTCTGATAGGTACCTTGCATTTTACCTAAAATGACCATCTAATTGACTGTTCAAACTCGGATACTTTTGGAATACAGGGAGCACTATTAATAATTATGCCAGGAGAGCAGGCATAGCTATTATAGCTGATCGTTTTATGTATCCGTCCATCCTTATTATCTAGATTGTAGGCTCTTCTTCTTCTTTTTTTTTACACCACAATAGAAACTTACCTTTTAGTGGTTTGTTGTCTATCTATTCTTCTTCCTAAGTATTTATACTTACATTCACATTCATATTATTTACAAACTTGTTTTCTTGATACATGTATCATTTCAAATCTTCTTTTTCACTTAAAAACATATTTATACATTTTTCCATGATATTAGAAATCTTTCAAAAATCTTTTTTTTAACATAATTTATTGTCAAGTTGGCCAACATACAGTGTATACAGTATGCTCTTGGTTGTGGGGGTAAATTCCCGTGATTCATCACTTATATACAACACCCAGTGCTCATCCCAGCAAGTGCCCTCCTCGATGCCCATCACCCATTTTATCCTCTCGCCTAACCCCCCATCAACCCTCGGTTTGTTCTCTGTACTTAAGATTCTCTTATGGTTTGCCTTCCTCTCTGTTTGAAACTGTTTTCCCCTTCCCTTCTCCCACAGTCTTCTGTTAAGTTTCCCAAGTTCCACCTATGACCAAAAACTTATGCTAACTCTCTTTCTTGGACTTATTTCACTTGCATAACATCCTCCAACAGCACTTTACAACAGCCAAATTATAGAAAGAGCCCAAAAGTCCATCAACTGGTGAATGGACAAAGAAGATGTTGTTTATCTATACAATGGAATACTACTTGGCAATGAGAAAATTGTGGGCTCTTCTAAGGCAGAGATGGGCTTTACACATCTTTTTGCTTCTAGTCAACCTGGTGCTAAATAAATCTCTAAACAGTAAATAAATCTCTGATAAGTAATAATAATGATAACAAAGTGGTAATGATGATAATTATTTTAAATAAGGTCATGCAATGGGATAGATTTCCAGACTCATGCAAATACAGGTATTGACACTTTCGTTCCCACACCATCCAGATCTTGAGATGACCAGGACCCCACTCCGTTTGCTTTGGTGGATTCACAGACTTCCTAAATCATTAAAGAGGGCTGCACCCCACTATCAACCGACTCTCATTCTTCTTAACAGCCTCGTCCTCCTAACTCCTATAATCCAGGTGACCCTCATTTCATGGGCGGACAGGAGGAGAGAAAGAACAATGTCAAAGCCTCTCCTATTTTCTCTTTTTGCGGAACACACATACATGCAGCGACACATACACACAAACAATGAAAAACAAAGATAAGACCAGTTTTGAAATATAATTTACATACTATGCACTTTACCCATTTAAAGTGTACAACTAGGGCTCCTGGGTGGCTGAGTCAGTTAAGCATCTGACTCTTGATTTCAGCTCAGGTCATAAGCTCACGGTTTGTGGGATGAGGTCATGTTGGGCTCTGCGCTGAGCGCGGGGCCTGCTTAGGATTCTCTCTCTCCCTCTCCCTCTCCCTCTACCCTTGCCCCACTGGTGTTTGTGCTCTCTCTCTCTCTCAAATAAATTTATAAAAAACTTTAAAAAATTAAAGTTTACAATTCACAGTTGTGTGTTTATCATCAAAATCAAATTTAGAACATTTTTATTACATCTCAAAGAAATCCTGTGTCCTTTACCCTTCTCTTACCCCCTAATCCTTCCATCCACTCCCCCAATCTTAGGCAATCACTAATGTATTTTCTGACTATAGATTTGCCCACCTGGACATTTCATATAAATGGAATCATGCAATATGTTGTCCTTCTGACTGGTTTCTTTCACCTAGCTTATTGTTTCCAAGGTTCATTCATGGTATGGTATATATCAATACTTCATTCCTGTCTTTTGTCATATAATATTCCCTTGTATGGATATACCAATTTTGTTTATCTGTTAATCTGTTGGTAGACATGTGGGCTCCTTCCACCTTTTGGCTATTGTGAATAACGTTACTATGAACATGGTTCTACAAATATCTGAGTCCCTACTTTCAATACTCTTGGGTAGGTACCCAGAATTGGAACCACTGGATCATATGGTAATTCTATGTTTAAATTTTTGAGGAACCACATACTGTTTTCCACAGAAGCTGTGCCATCTTACATTTCCACCACTAATGCACAAAGGTGCGTTTTTCCACTTCTTGGCAAGAGTAGTTGTTATCTTTCTTTCTGATTATAGCTATTGTGGTAGATATGAAGTGGTATGTAATTGTGGTTTTGATTCACATTTCTTTAATGGCTAATGATACTGAGCATCATTTCCTGTGCTGTGTCTCCAACACAAATGAACTTTGTACAAATTCTTTGGAGAAATGGCTATTCAGATTTTTGCCCAGTTTTTTTTTAGTTGGGTTTCTTGTCTTTTTATTTATTGAGTCTTTTCCTACTCTACTCACATGCAGATCTGAATTCTTTATAAATTGGATGAAGCCTAAGCTTTAAAATCTCGTTTGCAGGAGTCCCTTTCTAAGATCCTCAGTGGACATTAGCAATATGTTCATATGAACATATATTATTATGAAATTTAGAAAAAATTGTTTTTAAACAACTGTTAAGATCACTCTTTCAATTCTGACTTCTCTTCCCTTCAAGTTGATCTGTGTTGGGTGGCCACGGATATTTTGTATTTATAATTTTATGTTTTCTTCCCCTCAATGTGTGTACTCAAATTACATTAACTTTGGGCTTCACAAAACCTGGATCTGACCCTACTTATATAAAATAAATTCTAAATCCTACTCTCCTGAGAGCGTTCTCTTTTGGTTCCCAAACATCTATTTTGGAAGTAGAAACAAAATTCTCTATATACTGTCTCCCTTCCTTTTGGCAATTTTCTGCTGTGGGGAAATATAATTCTCATTTAGGTAGATGGTGGCCTCTGACTGCTCACGAGGGTTAGTAAATAGCATTCTAGAATGTTTTCTGATCTCTCCTTGTAGCTCCTGTCATCACCACTCCACTGGAAACAGTGGACGCCTTAGTTGAAGAAGTGGCTACATTCATGTGTGCAGTGGAATCCTATCCCCAGCCTGAAATTTCCTGGACCAGAAATAAAATTCTCATTAAGTAAGTATTCTGCCTTTTGGGTAAGGCTGCCCATGGCTGCCTTGCAATTTAAGTTTGTCATAAATGTAATCACAGCTCTTGGTAGGACCAAAGTTCACCTTCTAAAATATGTAAAATGCAAATTTCCTCATTTTATAATTGTAAGATCTGAAAGTCAGAGAGGTTAAGAGAATTGCCGAAGGCAAAAAAGTGATTTAATTGACATGGGGATGTCAGGACTATTTCATGGACTTCGGGTTAGGACTCAGAGGAAGTTTCAAGTAATGGGGACACACAATGACATCCTAAGTCTGGGGGAATAGGACACATGTTCCAGGACATGCTGGGGAATTAATAGGGACCGGATTCATCTCCTCTATTTCTATTCCAATAAAGTAAAGTATGTTGTCTAGGAACCTGACCTCTAGGTCACCATAGCTTTTTCTTTTGAAAGTCAGAAGGGTTCCTAGTAGATAATGAGGCAGCCTCTCAACCAGATAAAATTCCCACTTGACATGAAAAGGTCATGCTATCTTTTCCTCATTTGCAATAGTTTTCTGATCAAAAATACTCTAAAAAAAAGGGAACCACTGGCTTCCCAGCAGGCAATATAGCTTGCAGTAGAGCCAGAATTCTTGAACTGGTATCTATACACTCAGATCCATGAACCTGCATAAGGAAAATTATGTCTTTATTTGCACTAAACTCCAGTGAAATTTAGTGCTTCCTTCAATTATACATGTTGTAATATGGGAAACTACCCTGTGCTGCAGTCACCTTCAGGTTGTCTACTTGGAAAACTATTCCAGAAGTCTTGGAATAGGAAGGCTCAAAATAAGATGTTTGAAATACAGCTTAGTAAATTTGAAATCTGTATATAGAAACAAGGGGAAAGAAATGGGATAAGTCAACGTACTTAGGAATCTTGGTTCACTTAGTGTTTATATGTCCAGTTGCTCTTATGCCTCAGACTTCCCCACTGCCATGTTCTTACAAGGACCAGAGTGGAGACTGGGTCCACAGGTGGAAGGCACCAAAGCTAATGACAGATTCTTGCACTGTTCGAGAAACAGAAGGACAAGCACCCCTGGCCATGACGATAGCTTTCCAATTAACCTGAACAGTCATGGATTTTATCAGTGTTGCTTGGGGAGAGTGCATGGGACCATAAAGGGACCACATTGTATGTCGCCAGTGGGTGGTTAAGGACTGACAGAGTTGTCAGGCTGGAGATGGCATGATTATAAACTTCTCTTTCTATCTCTTTCTACTCTAAGTGATGCTCTTCTTTATTCCATCATATTTTCTATTTATTCCATCAATCTTTGGCACGCTGCTATTTCATTTATTGCCTATATTCAACACATCTTACCAGTTCTACCTATGTTCCATAAGTGAATCTCTTCCTCATCTCCATTTAACATGAGTCATTGTGCCAATATCTCATAGGCTACTAGCTTTACAATTTATATGCTCAACATTTTCATGAGTTTTCTCTATTATTTATGTCTTTATATTCTCTAGTAAAATTAAATGTCTTTAAATAATACAGAAAACCCTCATTGTCAATATGCATCACGAATAACAGTGGTCATAAAAGCACCTGTGAAGGCACCACAGAAGTTACAGATAGCTTTGTATTACATTACAGCTGCTGCTTAGATCTTGACATATTATTTATGCTCTTCTCTACTGTAAAATTATAATAGTTGTTAGACAGGGGCACCTGGGTGGCTCAGTCGGTTAAGTGTCAGACTTCAGCGCAGGTCATGATTTGAGGTCTGTGAGTTTGAGCCCCACGTTGGGCTCTTTGCTGACAGTTCAGAGCCTGGAGCCTCCTTCGGATTCTGTGTCTCCCTTTCTCTCCGCCCTTCCCCCTCTTGTGCTCTGTCTCTCTTGCTCTCAAAATAAATAAACATTAAAAAAATAATAGTTGTTAGACAGTCAACTTTCAATATTCAAAGATCAATGATCAAAGACTATTCTCTCCACCATGGTCCTCTACCATGTCTGGGAAGGAAGTTTGATGCCTATATCATTAAATAGCTTAGAAAAATATGGCCCTGTGATCCTTTCACAAGTTTCTTTCTCAGTCTTACAAGGAGATGAAGAAATGAACAATGGAAGAGTTTTTCTAATTACACAAAGAAAATTGACATGATAAGAATATTAAACAAAATCGCTTAATAAATTTGAATCTTCCCTTTATTATAATGCAAAATGTTACAAATACATAAGAAATAAATGGAGCTATAGTTTGAATAGTCAGTTGTTAGTCAAAGGATCCGTGAAATAAGAAGAAATTACATTTTGAAAATATGTTTGTATTCCCTTTTAGGAATACCGAATAGCTTTACACCAAAGAAACCTGACAAGCACTACCTCAGCCAGGTGATAAAGGTCAATAACAATAGTGGGAAATCATATCGATAGCATGCACCCTTGTTTTTTATGTAATAAAATGGCCTTCTCCTTTTGTGATCCTCCTCCCCAAAGCCACAAACCCAATTTTATCATAATAAAAACATAAGGTAAACTCCAATAGAAGGGCATCCTACAAAATACTTAGCAAGTACTCCTCAAAACTATCAAAGTAATCAAAAACCAAGAAAAGTCTTAGAAACTGTTACAGCCAAAAGGAGCCTAAGGAGAGATGACAAATAAATGTAATGCAGGGTTGTGCATGAGATCATGAAAGAGACGACATTAGGTAAAATGGAAACAAATCTGAATAAGCTAAGACTTACATAAACTAGTTATTAGTGTCAATATTGGCTCATTAATCGTAACAAATGTACCACACTAAGATGTTAACAACAGGGGAAACTAGATGGAAGGTGGTATATGGAAAGTGCTGTCTTTTCAATTTTTATATAAATCTAAAACTGTTCTAATGAGTTCTTTTTTAAAAATTATAAAGACTTAAGCATCCTCACCATCTACAAGCAATTTACTCAAGTTAAGTAACAATGGTGCAACAGCTTATAAATCTTGGAAACTTTCTATTTCACAGAGTGGATGGACTCTTGGTCCACAGTTATGTCTGTGAAATATTCTAATGTTCATATCTTTCCACGAAAAACATAGCAAAACCACATTACGTGGCAGTGAGTATCATGGCTTTCCACAATTATTTACTGTGACTCTGTGAACCATCCAGTGATTATACTATCCTCAGTCAGAAGAGACCAAAATGTACTACATGCTTTTATTCTCTTTAGGATCAGGATGCGATGGTGGGCACCTGTTGAGATCAGAACATCAGGAATACACTTCCTTTTCCATTGTTTGTTTGCATATTAGTTTCCAATTTCTACCATAAGAAGGTATCACAAACTCAGTGACTTAAAACAATATAGATTCATTATCTTACAGTTCTGGGAGTCAGAAGTCTGAAGTTGGTCTCTCTAGGCGAAAATCGAGGTGCTGAAAATCAAGGGCTGGATTCTTTCTAGTGGCACCGGAGAATAGTCTGATTTCCTGCCTTCCCCCAGCCTTGAGGAGGCTACCTGCCTTCCTTGGCCCCTACCTGCACTTTCAAAGTCAGCAATCGCAGCCCTCTGCCCTCTGCCTCAAATGTCACAACTCCTGTCATCCTTCAGCTTTCTTCTAGCATCTTTTAAGGACCATTGAGATTACATTGGGCCCATCTGGATAAGCCACGATACTCTATTTTAAGATCCTTGACATCTGTAAAATCCCTTTTGTCATGGAAGGCAACATATTCACAGATTCTGGAGATTAAGACCTGGGTTGAGGTTGGGGGGCATTTTTCTGTCTTATGTATACATTTTGCATAAAGCATCTTTATTTGGTCATAAAACCCACTTTTATGTTGATGCTTCTGCTCACATTTTTCTGTTTCCCTAATTCCCTTCTCAACAAACAGCATGTAATTTACTGAGATAATATATGTAAGACATATTTTCAGTTTGAAGCTGTTTTGCTTCCTTCTATATTCCAAGGAAGTAGAACTGTGCTTGACACTTGTTTGGCACGCAACAAATATTTAATAAATGAGTACTAAGCTAATTGTTAGTTACACCCCTAAGTATTTAACTCTCCCCCCGGTCACATTTATGTATGTGTGTTCGTTCTCTAGCTGTTACTTCCCAGTAATTGTGGGGAGAAGACTCCTATATCTTGGTAATAATCTACTTTCCTGAATAACGTAAACTTTACATTTGGTCTCATCAGTAGACATTACATTTTGAAGGCATTTTTTTTTTTTTTTTGAGAGAGAGAGGGAGAGAGAACAAGCATGGGAGGGGTAGAGAGGGAGAGAGAATAAGCATGGTGGGGAGAGAGACAGAGAGAGAGGGAGAGAGAGAGAGAGATTGAGGGAATCCCAAGCAGGCTCCACACTCTGTGCTGAGCCTGCTGTGGGGCTTGATCTCACAATCGTGAGATCATGACCTGCACCCAAGTCAAGAGTTGGATATTCAACCGACTGAGCCACCCAAGCAAGCGCCCCTGAAAACATTTCTGAAGGACTCAGGTGCTTTGATTATTGGAGCACAGGACAGATAAGAATGTGAATCTAGCTTTATATTACCAAATAAGGCGATTCTATTATTCAGAACTCATCCAAGTTTCCTCGTGCTTTTAACCTGCGTCTTCCACTGACAGGTCATCTATTGATCAGTTAATCACAGCCTGAAAAAAAAGCACACAGGAGGCCCTAACCTGCCATTTCTGTCTGTGACCTGCAGGCTCTTTGATACCCGGTACAGCATCCGGGAGAATGGGCAGCTCCTCACCATCCTGAGTGTGGAAGACAGCGACGATGGCATCTACTGTTGCACGGCCAACAACGGCGTGGGGGGCGCTGCGGAGAGCTGCGGGGCTCTGCAAGTGAAGATGAGTGAGTGGGCGAGAGCCTCTGCTCTTGATGTTAAAGCTGACTTGGTACCCTCTGAAGCAGGCACTAAATAGAGCCCCCAGCATACCTGGGGGCTCCACCACCAGACAAGCTCAAGTTCAAAACACAACCCTGAGGAAGTGAATTCTACACCTTGTATTCCTGTCCTCAACCACAGGCAAGCCCCTCAGTTCTCTAAGCTCCCCCTGGTTTCTAGCCTGTACTCAGCTCCTGATTTGCTCCCCCTTGACTCCCTCCACCAGGGAGCTTCACTCTAAAATCTTCTCCTCGCTCCCTTCAAATGGTTCCGTTACAACCAGACACGCTTTTTATCTCTAACCTCTTTGCAGACACTTCTGCCCTTCGGCCTTATTCCAAACTTGATTTTCTTGGGTGACTTTTCAAACTTGAGTGGCGTTTCTGCTTCATTGGAGGCTTTTTTATTTTTTCCCCGCTTTTCCTGTCTACAAGGCAAGCAAGGACTCGTGGTTAATCTCCTAGATCTCATTGTGGCTTTTAAGCCATGACCTTTACATGGCTGTGCAAAGTCTTTCTTCTCATGAGGGCGTGAGTCGTTCTGACCATTCTCTCCTGTAACTCTATTCAAGTCACCTACTCATTTCCAGGTACTGCCCTCAGCCCCCACCCCCGCCTAATAGCTACCAAAGACTTTGATTCCTATCTACCATTATCTTCCTATCTACCCACCCCGACCCCTGCCCTGCTGCCATCGGGAATTGTACCAGACCATGAAACAGCCTCTAGCCACTTTGTCCCTACACCCCCTGACCTCCACAAGTCCAGTAATATTTGCCTTAACTTCTTATCAGCCTATCCCATCAATGACCTTGCCACCCCCAGGAAATGGTCTGTATTTAAAATCTTAAGCTCCAGTACGTCATGCTCACAACATGGACACTTCTATTCCCAGCGCTGTCCCATGAAGAAAACACTTTCCCACACTCAGGATGTGCCTCCGTCTGTCTCTTTCTCAGTTAAGAGTCAAAGTCAGGCTCTCTCCCTCCCTTACTCCCACTGCAGAGCCATCAGCAGCATGTTCACATTCTCCTCCTTTCTCCCTTCCCCCGACCCCCATGCGGGACTTAGTAACTTCTCTCTTCATTTGGTTTTGTCTCCCACCTGGTGTTGTATCTTTAAGCACTCTTACCAGCACCCTCTGATCTCATGACTTCCTTGCTAGAAGCATTAGCTGCTTGCAAACCATCTATCCTGTCATAACTTTTATTTCCTTCTTTCTGACATCATGCTGCTGAGGGCAAAAATCACAAAACATCCATATTGACACCATACGAATCAGCAGGGTCCAGGTCCACCTGAGAACTTTACTGCAAGTTTTGTTGTGGTTCTTGACTATCATCACTAAATCTTCTATCTTTATACTTTGTTGTCATTGTTTTTGCTGAGTTCACTGCTTCTTTTCAAAGTGTGAGCATGTGATCACATATAATCTGAGCATATATTTTCTGAATCTTTGAATTGCTGAAAGTCTTTGCCTTGCCTCCCGGATAATAACTTGTCCAGGTACAGACAAGAATTTAAAAAGGCTTTCCCCTTAGCTTGTATTGAAAATTATTCAGTATCATATGAGCATGCTATACTGCAGCTGAGAAAGCTTTTTCTTATTCCTATAGGTAAATCTAATGTTTATGTTTCTTAAAAATATTACTATTTTCTCTGTATTTCTAGAATTCATAAATTTCTCCCATTCATAGGAATATGTTAAATGTGTTCTCTTATGATTCCTATGGAGTTTTAGGTAGGCCTTCTGAATCTAAAGCATAAGGGTTGTTGTTATTGTTTTTTCAAAATGAGGTATATATTTTAATTTTTCTCCCTCTTTATTTTATCTCATTCTTAAACTTTTTAAATTAACACATTATATCTCTGTTTTTTTTCCATTTTTCATAACCCCAATTTTTTTCTCCTCATACTTTCTACAAATCTATCTTGATATTCTACCTTATTGGAGATATATTTAACTTTTCCTTCTATATCATGAACTGAAGTCTTCAATATGACCATTCTATTATTCTACATTTATACTGATTACTTCGATTTTAAAAACCCGTGTTTTTAATTTCTAGGAATTATCTCCCTGCTCATTTTTTTCTCATAGCAAACTCTACATGTTATATGATGCAATATTTGCTCATCTCTGTAAGGATAACACTAATGCATTAAAAAAGAATTCTTCTTTTCCTGGGGTGCCTCGGTGGCTCAGTTGGTTAAGCATATGACTTGGGCTCAGGTCATGTTCTCACGGTTTGTGAGTTCGAGTCCCACATTGGGTGAGTTTGAGTTCCACATTGGGTGAGTTCGAGTCCCACATTGGGTGAGTTCAAGTCCCACATCAGGTGAGCTCAAACCCTGTGTTGGGTTTTGAGGGCCCTGCTTCTCTCTCTCTCTCTCTGCCTGCCTCCCTCCCTCCCTCTCAAAAATTTTTGCCTTCTTTTCCTTATCTTATTTCTGTTTTCTTCATGAAAAGTTCTGATTTTCCTTTGGTTCTTTTCTTCCATGTTCATGTTTTTTCTCAAACATCTGTTAATCTTTTATGTTTGGTCATACTTATAAATGAAGTCCTAGATTCATTAGAATAGGAAAGTAATAGGGCTAGTGGGACATTGTGGGGAAGCTATCTGAGGGTTCAGTAAGTGGATAGGGATGTACCCACAAGAAGGCATTCCTTACTCGGGGAAATCAAGTAGGAAACTGGAATGTTCTCCTTTGCTAAATAATGAAGTCTTGATTCTGAAGACAGAGCACATTTAAGCATTTCACAACTTTGTGGTGCCACCTTTCCTTTGAGCATTTCTCATATTCTCTCTGGCACCAAATGTTCATTACTTTGGTTCTATCCCAAATCTTCTTTTCTTCTTTAGGTAAACTCACCCAGTCATGTGGGTATATGGTGGTGTGGCCATCCCAGTTGCTAACATTTTAGAATGCTCCCACACCACTTGGTACTGAGCTTCTTCCTGAGATGCCCAAGACTCACCCCCCCCCAACACTACTCCATCTCCCCCCAGGAGCTCCCTCTCCAAAATTCCCTGTCACCCATCAGAAAATTGTTCCATGCTGGCACAGCATGAAGTTCCAGCATCTCACTTCAGCCAGATGATCAGCTCATTTTAGTCGGTGCTCACAGTTCCACCTGAAGAGTGCTCTCTGACAGGGGGGAATCTGTGACTCAACATCAACGCTCAACTCATTCCTAGTTCACTTTACATTCAACTTCCTACAAGGGTTCTTCTCACCTCTCACCTAACAGATGACCAAGATATCTATTTCACTGAGAAGACAGGAGTTAATTGCTTTAAACAAAGGTCATCTACTTAAGACATCTGCCATAGGGATCTTCAAGGAGCCCAGTGGAAAGTATGGAAAACACTCTCTGACTATGTCATAGGAAGATCAACTTTTAAGCTCGGCTTTTGCCAGCAGCTGTGTGACAACCCAACTCATAATTGAGGTGGCTGGCCATCATCTAAATGGAGGGGTTCACTGTTGTTGATTAGGAGAGTTGTGTGCTTTAAATAGCAGGCAAAGTGACAAAGGTGATATTTTCCTATAACATGTTTAAAGCCTGTCTTGGTTTTTTTTTTTTCTTTTTTTTGCCACAATGCAAGATCATACCAACTCTAAATGGCACTAAATGCCTAGATTAAATAGCAATAGACCATGAAGTCTTTGCAAATATCACTTCCAAATACCATCAACTCCCCCACACACAAAGTAGAAGGAAAAAAGTCCTTATTTAGTGCTTTTCTGTCACAGTAGCACACTGACTACAGCACATGACCTAAAAGAAATAAAATGCATCCATTTCTCAGTAGTTTTACTCGCAGAGACAGTCCTCTGCTTTAGATCTATAACACGAGATTACTAAGGAAATAAGTGTAGTTTTCATTATTTATGAATGCTTCAAGTAGTAAAATAACAGGCATCCTGAACTTGTCAATTCTTCTATACATTATATTTAATAACTCCTGAAAGCTTACTATTAGAGAATAAACAGGAGCTGGCATAAACTATTCCTTCTGAAGGAATTAAGAGTGTTCAAGCACAGTAAATTACAAAATTTTGCCTTGCAGACTACAGTTACCCTATGTTCTATAACAGAATTTCTCCAATTACTAATATAATATCTTCTCCTTTACTTTCTAGAGGATAAATATATCTATTTTTTAATCACCAAATTTAAGGGCCAAACTAAGATGAAACTGAAGGGAAAGTAGGTCTTACTCAGAATTATATGAAAAATAGACCAAAAACGTCTCTTCAAAATTTTCATGTCTGTTGGTATGAATTAAACAATATTGAATTTTTATGGTGACAGTTTATCTTACTCAACTTTTTATTAAATATCTTTTAAAGTGAAGAATACTATGACTTCAAACTCCTAATATGTTTATGCATTTGTGTTTTGCAAATAAGATATTAATAAAACAGAGATAACCTAAACTCTGAAAAATGATTTCTGTTGTTATCTGCTAAAAACCTCTCAGCATGTGGTAAATTCTATAATGTAATTAACTATTCTTAAAGTGGATATTTAGAACTAAATAGAAAAGAGAAAGCTTCATGCAGCCACATTGCATATTTAATTTTGATGTTTTATTTCCCTTTAGAACCGAAAATAACCCGTCCTCCCATAAATGTAAAAATAATAGAAGGATTAAAAGCAGTTCTACCATGTACTACAATGGGCAATCCCAAACCATCTGTGTCGTGGATTAAGGGGGAAAGTGCTCTCAGGGTAAGTCATTATTATGAAAACATGTCGATACAACAGATTTTCAAATATGACAATTTTGTGCAAACTCAGTTACATGAGTCCAAATTTCTAGCATAAAAGTCTCCCCTTTTATAACATTTTAACCAAACTTAAACACTCCTGTTCCCATGCACACAAACTATAAGGCATTCTAGCCGCGGGGTGGCTGGTGGGGGGGGGGGGGGAAGAGATGAAAACCAACAATTCTCTTTAGGGATGAAGAAGGAGGCAAAGCCGAAGCAAAGTCCGAGTGGGTTTTGTTGGTTGGCGGGCAGTTGGCTCATGTATGTTGTAACACTGAATCTTCGAGACGGGTGATGAAAAGGATTAAACTAAAATCCAGGTGTTAGACCCGACAAACAAGTTTCTGGGAGGAGAGAGAGAAAGGAGGTTTGGAAGAACAGGCATGAGAGCCTCTGGAGTGAAGTTAGAACACCAACACTCAAGGCCAGTGAACTCACACCCTGACAAACACCTCAGTCACAGAGCAGTCAAATTAAAAATCTGTTGCTTACATGCTTATTTTATACTGCTTTCCAATCCCATACCTGGGAAACTGTTACATTGTATCCTCATTGTCACCTACTACCTGTGAACTCAGTGAGGCTGTTCATCTTACACTGCTCCGAATATTCCAGAGAATATGTAGGGGTTGACATACGTCAATCAACTGGAATGAAGTATAAAATCCATTAGCTTTGTTTTACTTAACAGACATAAAACAGATGACGTTAAACTGTTGAAGACAACCTAGATAATTTTCTGACTTTCCTTTTGTTATAAATATTGGTGGGTTTCCTACAATGAAAAAGTAGGAATTTTTGTATGAGACTGAATTTAGAGTCCCCAAAGGTAAATGTGATATCTTAACTTCAAAGACCACCTTTTTTGTTATTTGTAGAATTTTCCAATTTTTCAAAAAACATATATTCCCCTAAAGATACCTCATAGAGTGTTTTGAATCAAACAGACTTGGGTGTGACTTTTGGGAAATCAGATAAGCTTCGGTGTCCTTGTGTGATGAAAGAAAATGAAAATAAACTATATATTACAGAACCACTGTTAAAATCCATTAGGTAATCTTATACTGCCTCACTTAATATTGTATGTTATACAAAACAAACATCAAATAAATGTTCAAATCATATTTTTGATGACAGCAAGCGATGATGATGACCTGATGAAATAAGGCAAATATTTCCTTGATTAAGCCATGGATCTTTTAAAATTCATGTCCCTGTACCTGGCAGGAAAATTCCCGCATTGCAGTTCTTGAATCTGGAAGTTTGAGGATTCATAATGTGCAAAAGGAAGATGCAGGACATTATCGATGTGTGGCAAAAAACAGCCTCGGGACGGCATATTCCAAATTGGTGAAGCTGGAAGTTGAGGGTAAGGAGTTGCATCCCTTCCCATTCTGGTGCTGTTAGAGGGGCCTCACATTCAACTGTGAAGGCTGGACATAAGCCTGCAAAGGCAGAGGTGTGGGTGGACCTCTTCCCTCAACTGTTCCGCATACTAGGCCATAAGTTCAAAACTACGAAACTATGAAAAGAGAAAGAAGTGTTCACTGGTATAATAGATCATATTCTGTCTATTGCCCACACTCACTGGTAATTTTTTAACGAAACAGACTAAATTCACTAAGATACTAAAACAGTAGAACACCAGTTCAGAACTTCAGTCTGGCTTGGACAATTCTCCCTTGTTTATAAGTTTGAAAACCCTCATTTTTATCTCTCTCAGCATATAGATGTGACTTTTTAAAAGGTCAAAAGAAGAAAAGTAACTCTTTTTTTCAGGTTGTAGTCCATCACAAAGGGTTGAAAAAGAATAAAATACTGACTCCAAACGTCTGACTAAACACGTTCCTAGCTCTATGAAGTTACCTTGTCAACCTATTTTTCATTTTTCAAAATGTTCTTTTAAAGTCAACCAATTCAGCAACTGGTTGGCAAGGTCTTCACTGAGAAATCATAATGCAGATAGGGCTAGGTGCTCTACCCACTAAAATCACATCCCATTTTGCTTACAAGTAGAGAGTACCAGCATGCCTGTGCTAGGTACACAAGCCAAACACAAAACTCTCCGTAGCTCTTTCTATTCCATGCTACAGAGCCTCTCTCAGTTTTCTCATCTGTAGAGTGGAGTCTGCTATGAGTATTCACTGAGATAAGGTGGTGACAGTATCTAGCAGAGTGCCCGGCCTTTTGTAAACACTCAGTAAATGTTGACTATAAGAATCATCACCTATTTTTCAGCTTTTCCCTAATCTGAATGATAAATGTTTGGACTGTCACACGCTAGCCAGAAGTATTGTTCAATGGGGAGAGACTTCGAGAGTTCCCCATGGCTTACATCTATTTCTTCCTATTCATTTAAGCTCACGTCTCTTCCTTCTCAATCATACAGTTTTCTATTAGGTCCTTTTAGACTATTTTTATTTCCTAACTAGACCATTTTCTCACAGCATTAATAATCTTATTTCCCACATTTGCTTCTAACTGAGATACCATGTTTATTATGTCTGTGAGCATCCATCGCTCACAGAATTTCTATTAACTTCTGACAGAAAAGAATGAGGATGGATGATAGGAATAATGACTGTCAGATGTAAAAAAGATATATTGTCAGCATAGCTGCTATAATTTAGTGTCTTCGGCATTAGCAATGATATTTAAAGCTCAGTATGCAATAACCAATTGATGTGACTCATTCAGTGAAAAATAAACATACAAACATATTTGGTCACACATTCAGACATATTGACTATCTGCCTGGATTCAGTGTTTCCTTGAACTGTATGTGGAATGATACAGACTGAACGTTATCCATTGGTATATAATATCATAAAGATTTTCTTCTTGAAGATATTAAATATAAGCCCTCTGTATAATAATATAGAATACGGATAGTTTAGGTCCCTGTCTTCATAGATACTGAAACTATTTGCTTTAGCAGCGACTTAGGGAAAATTAAAACAAATCATAATTAGTTAGAGTCCAGTTACATAGTGTGGCCTGGACTTACCACTTAATTTTGTCTCACACCTATCAGTAAAACTAAATACTGTCTTCTTTCTTCTTAACATTTAAGGGGTCATGCTCATTGCTTTAACAATTAATAGAGAGGTTTTTATTAAACTTTATTAAACTTTTATTAAACTTTTATTAAATATTGAGAGCTCATAATAGCATTTAAGATTATACTAACAGGTATGATGATCTTCTTAGCACACATCTCTTTTTATTCCATTTGAGTCTCTATGAAAGTAGCCAATATATATGAAAATTTGCGGCATGCTTAGCATGGTTGCTGGTACATAATAAGCATTTAATAAATGGCATCACTTACAATTATTACTATTAGAACATAAAAATTGTAGCAAATCTGTATATCTTCTCTTGAAGTTTGAAAGGTTGGTTTCCACTTCAAGAAATAGTTCAGGCATTTCCACAAGATAAATGCAGACGTGATCTATTTAAAGGAAAGGCCAATTTAACCTACAATTCAGAACAGGTGAAAAACCAACTGAAACGCAACTGGCACAAGCCCAAAGTATCTGTGAATGCCTCGTAACTAGTAATAGTATAGCTGAAGATAAAGCCGGCCCATAGCCAGTGAGGCAGATGAACATTCGTTATGCATTGTGTCAGGAACTCTGAACATTCATTTGACTAAATTAAAATGAGAACTCCATAACGCCATTCAATGCTGCTAGCTTCTAATGACGAGAAGCATGCCCATTGCGGACTTGGTGGAGTACACTCACTAAATCTTAGCTGCCATAACAAACATGAAACACCCTCAACCCCAAAGGAAAGCTCCTTTTCCAGACCGCCATCCTCAGTCTGCTGGATTTCTGGAATGGCAACATGAAGATCCTCCACATTTCTGTCCCATCTTAAAAGATCCAAACAGTAAAATGCAAAATTACTAATGAAACCATCTCAGTCCAGCGCGGCCACACATGGATGTCTTTCCAAAATGCTGAGGAACGGGAACGCTAACATTTTAAAATGCCAGATGCTTACGTGCATTATTTTATTTAATCCTCACTAACAGTCGGTGAGGAAGGTCCTATCATTGTGCCATTTTACGAAACTGGGGAAAAGAGAGGACATGTAACTCACAGAGGTGTCTAAAGGATTGACTAATGCTGGCTACTGCTCCCTTAAAGAACAGATAACCACGTGTGACACTACCAAGAGCAGAGTCAGAATAGGGGTGAGAGAAAAAGCCAAAATTCCCCATAAATGATGGAGAATGGAAGCTAAAAAAAAAAGAGATAGTGGGGGGGTCAACAAACTTTTCAATAAACTTGGCAGAGAAAAGGGAAAAGTCAAAAAAGTGAGCAGGAACTAGAGCAGGTTTACAGGTCATGTTGCTTTGCAAGATTTCTCTTTTAAAAAGATTAAAATGTAAAAAAAATACTGAAAACATTAAAATCTGAATGAGAAGAAGCTCAGAGAAAAGGACATTTGAACATAGAGGAGAGAGGTGGATTATTCAAGGGAATATAGAGCTTGAGAAGGCAAAAACAGCATATTTAGGGGACAAGTAGAGTGATAAGCCATACACAGAGGGACCACTTGTCCCAGTTTGCCCAGGACAGCTCTGGTTTACACCTGTTGTCCTGGCACAATTATTAATAGAGTCCTCCTTTTACTTTCAAAATATCCAGGCTTCAATGATAAATTCTATGATCACTGTACTTAGGAAGAAGGAACTTCCTTCCTTGTAATAGGAAGGAGAAAAGCTTATACTTATTCCAGTATAAGCAAGGTAATGAGTTTGGGGGATGGAATATGATAAAGCTCTGTTGGTTTCTATTTTCTTTAGAAAGTAGAAAGTAAGTTTATCTTCTGAAAATACTTCTGTATGGGGTGGGGGGTGGAGGGCTGTGGAGAGTGGAAAGATTTTAAAATAGTTGTGGGGAAGACGAGAGATGACTCACAAGAGGAACTAGGGTTCCTAGGTCACATTAAAGTTTGAGCAGAGAATGGAAGTGTGAAGGCGGAGTGGCAGGAAAAGTAGAAGTTCAGAAAAGGTAGAATGGCATTTCCAAAGGCAAGATACCATTTTGGAGTTTGCCAGGAAGGAAAATAGGGCCAAGGATTTGGGAGCTATTGCAAGAGAATGGTTGAAGCAATGAATCATGGCACCTTTATGTACCAAAAATACAACTCTAGGATTAAACACTTAGAGCTTACAGACAAGATAACATAAACATCTTCCTACTACAAACACCCAGAAGTGCTGGGTTAGTCATACAACCCACAAGAATAAAATTAAATCTCCAAAGGCCAGGAATGAATTGGGAGTGAAAAAAAAAACAGAGCATTAAGCTGGTAAGCTGGTTCTGCATTGTCCTGGAGGTAATGACCCAGGTGCCCATCTCTATGACCTAGAATATTGGTTGTTTAAGACTCTTAAAGGGACAGGAGACAAGGTCTTGGTCCCCTGGGAAATGGACGTTAGCACTGAGAACCTTCTATAAAGCTTAGAATAACACAAGTGAGAAGATGGATCAGAAAAATTCCTTTTGATGGCACAGAAAGACAATGCAGAGGCTTGTCGGTCTCCATCTGAATTCTAGGCATGAGGGAGAAAAACACCACATTTTTTAATGAATGAATCTGTACTCAGTGCTCAGGACTACATCTCACATAGGTCTAATATTGAATTCATGCTGCCAGCACAGACTGGGGCCCTCCAGCTAGAGAAATTAACATAAAAATTGGTTCCAGGCAAAAAAAAAAAAAGTTAACAACCAAAAGCTTAAAAAAAATCTGACCCAGATTACATAGGATTTTCATAATAAAGCCATACCGAGGATGAGTTCACAATGCAAAATTACAGCATCCCACTGAAAACAAACCACCTTAAGTGATAGCGGACACAATATACAAAGGGATCAAAACCCCAGGAAATTAAAGCTAACACAATATAATAGAGACTCAAAATTAAATATGTTTGAACTAATTAAGACACAAGAGGAGAAAAAAGAAAAATACATAAGAAGAAAAGCAGTTCAGATAAAGAATTAAACAATTTTACCAAGTGAAAAAATAGGATTATAATTAAAATTCAATGGATGAGTATTGGTATGCTAGAGATAAGGAGGTAATGTACACCTTAGAAGTCATCACTTTAGAATTTGGAAATCAGTGCAGAGAAATGTAAGATACAACTGAATTAAAGAAATAATTCGCGATATGCATTATAGAAAGAGAGAAAAGAGAACATATAAGAGAGGTTATATGCAAAAGCATGACTGGAGAAATTGCCAAAATTAGTTAAAGACCTAAATCTTCAAGTACAAGAAGCACGCAGAGTCCCAATCAGTAAAGACAAAGAGCAGTATATAGTTTCACACCCAGATGCATCATGATAAACATCAAAGAGGTGATCTTAAATTATTGACAAAAAATCAGATTATTTATAGAAGACAATAATTAGGATGAAAGCAATAAAGAGGGTGTGGGGAAACCATTATTTGATATAATCTAGTGGAGGTCTCTTTGTTTGCTTCTAATAAAAACCAAACTTTATTTTTATTTATTTTTTTATTAGTTATTTATTTAATATTTATTTTTTCTTTTTATTGAAATATAGTTGACACACAATGTTACATTAGTTTTAGGTGTACAACATAGTGACTGGATAAGCCTATACCTTATGCTAATGCTTACTACAAGTGTAGTTACTATACAACACTATTCCAATACCATTCACTTTGTTCCCTGTACCTTTCATCCCTGTGTCTTATTCATTCCATAATTGAAAGCATGTATTTCCCACTCACCTTCACCCATTTTTCCATTCTTCTACTCCCTTCCCCTCTGGCAGCTGCCAGTTTGTTTTCTGTATCTACGAGTCTAAATGGATCTTAAATACAGAGAAGGAAAATTCAGGTAGAACAGAATAGGACAAATATTTGGGAAATAAGGTAAAAGAGGATCTAATGTGCTGGTGGATCTTTGCGATTGTTATAATGGTCACCTTAATATGAATTTATACACTAAAATGTTGTAGATTCATACAAAACCCAAATTACCTGAAACCCATGTTTTCTGCATGAAGAAAGAAGATTATACAAATCTTAAACTCTTATATATTAAACAAATAACCTAAAAGCACTACACTTGGCTTTGTAGCTTACTTAATGGAAGACGTTGGGTGGAGACAGTGGAGTTCATGAAGATTGTGAGCTAATAGTCTGTAGAAGGCTCCACTTGTTCATGGGGGAGTCCATTGTAGTTTGCGGAGTATATAAAAACCAAACTTTAAGATATGTATACATTGGTCTCAATAATTTAACTTCTGATAATTTATCTAAAGGAATTATTTACACAAGTGTATGTTCGAGATTATCACAAAGTTACTATAATAGCAAAAGTATTTAAAGAATTTAAATTCACATTAATAGGAGACTGATAATATGTGATAAAGTCCGGTGCAGCCATTAAGAAGAATGAGATCAATCAATACGCATTAACTGCTACAATTATCCACCATATATGTAATTTGGGTCTGTATCCCACCTGTGGCTTCAGTTTCCTCACCTCTAAAAGAGGGATAAGAAGCCTAGCACCTACCTCTTAGGTTGTTGCAATGATTACATGAATTAATATAGGCACACAGCAAACAGTATATAATTATTTGCTGTTTTTATATTTATTTAGTAAGTACTTATACAGTGCTTATTATGTGCAAGGTACTGCTCTCCTTAGTAATATTAACTCATTAGAAATATTAATGTGTTCATAAGTGAAAAAGTTACAGAACAGTATGTTTTATATATTCTATATTAGAGTGTATAAACCATGCTATTAATAGTCATCATTTCTGTATGTGCAATGACATAGGAGGTTAACATCTATCATATACTTCAAATAGTGCTATACTTTCTGGATTTTTATAAAAAGACCTTCATAATTAGGAAGAATCCATACATGTACTTATGCTTTTGAAAAAATTATTTCTTCCAAATGTTACACTATTTTGATAAAATGACATCAACCTTTCTGTTCATTGATTTGATATACTATTTTTGCAGTTCTCTTGCTCCATTCTGCTCTAGAACAAAACTCAGGGGTGGGAAAAGTTGTGTCAAGAGCAATTGATTCCTATGTTGATTAGATATTCACAACACTTGGCTATTGGCTGAGGATCTGGGGTTGAGGGTGAGGTCCTGATGAACAGAACATGAAACATGCCATTTCCTTAGGGAGGGAATCCATCCATGAAGACAGTAAGGTTGAGATCTGCAAGAGGAAGTCAGGGAGCCACGGAGATGGAGTGGGAATAGAAGGGGTTGAGAGAGTAGCACCTGCTAGTGGGTTCTCCCTCCCCCCAACCTCATTTGACTCTTCTTTCTTACTATGGGCAGACCCGGAATTTATGATTCCTTAGCGGCTTGGAGGATCCAACGCCAAAATTAAATTTGGGTTCTCATTTCTCAATGACCATTTTCTACAAATGTTTGGATGGTAACTGACTCATAAAATAAACAAAGGTAACTTCCCATGGAAAAGTGAAGCACTACTGCTAGGTAAGAACTATCCGGATAAACTGACTTAACATTGGTGGGAAAGTACCTGTGGTTTCCCTAATTCCACAGTCACTCGAAATGTAGCAAATAGTTCTCAATCTCACAACTATGGAGGCTCTTTCTTAGGAAGGTTTAACCCCGTGTCATGTACCTCTGTGACAATGGCCTTTAGGATAGGTAACAAGGGCCAGAGAAATCTCCACATGATATGACATTTCATAGATTGTAAGATGTTCATTTTAAATAGTTACCATATCTGGGGTGATCCTTGGAGACATTAGTTTCTTACAATCATCATTGGCTAAAACTTAGTTCCTTTGTTGTGCATTTTAATATCTCTGAAACTGCGATTTGTCTTATTGGTCTTAAAGGCAATCACATTTGGTTTGTGGTTTCTGCCCTCAAGCTCAGATCTTTCTTTAGCTGTCTCCAAATATGAGAATGAATATGAAATGATAAACCAGAAATAAGACAATTGCATTGGTTCATAAAGATCTCCTCATATTTCACTAGAAATATTCCTTCTGCTTCAGACCATTTCTTTCAGTCACTTCCTTGCAGAGGCGAAAGCATCATTTTCCATGGCAGGATTTCATGTAATCTCCCCACCAACCATAATTATATTTGCTGCATATTAGTTTTGTCAGGCTGGAGACAGAGACAAAGGGACTTTTCAGTGCCCCATGGAAGAAATTCTTTTCTAAAAATCAAGAGACAGTCTAATGTGCTCCATGTTCTACTTTAGGTATGGTATGTATCCAAAGAATGATCCATACTGTTTTTCTCCTGTACCTTTACTGAAAGTTTTCTCCCGAGTATCCTACAGGCCAGGAAGATAGACACACAGTGGCATGGGGGTGTGGCAATGAATAGGATGATTTGAATGGCAGGGCTGGAATTTTCAAGGAGAGGCTGCATCATGGAGGCTTCAGATGACCTCCAAAATGGAAGTGGAAGTGGAAGTGGAAGACTCCGATTTTTACTTTCCTGTTTTCAACAAGAAGGACACTCTCCCTTCAGAAAGCCATGTTTAATAAACACTATACCACAGAAATTTAACACTTTTAACATGATAATGTAATTCTTGTTGGGTGTGGGGTTTTTGGGGTTTTTGTTTTTTGTTTGTTTTTAGCTACAGCCAGAGAGGTCACTGTTATGAGGTTTTTAATCACTAGAGGAGATCCTCTTACAATTTTACAAATATGTCATTTTCTTATATTTCCCTTACATTCTTTGACTTAACTATAATGAAATGATTCACTCATTTGGAGCTGGGTGTGGATTTTATTACATTCTGTGAATTTCACATTCAGACAAATTCTGCTTTAGTACATGGAAACTGGTTGGGTGTAGAATGTTTGCAACTCAATTTAAAATACATGTATGTTGGGATGTATTGGATTCCCTGTCAACTGTATTTTCTACTACTATCTTGTTTACCCCCGGAGGTTTAAGCCATGAAGGAAAATATTGGGCAGAAGAGGAGCCAGAGGCAAGGGAGGTTTCTCCGTCAACAATCAGAAGTGGGAAAAGGTGGCTTAGCACTAGTCCAAAGCTGCAAATGAGAGCTCTAGAAGCAGAACAAGAACAGAACCTTCTGAGGCAAGAGGGTTAGTGTAGGCTTCCCAAATGTTTCAAGGAGACCTCATGTGCATCGGGCCTCAAAAAGCAGAACCCTGTCTCAGCACTCGAAAGAGGCATTTTAGGGAGCGAGGAGGGAGGGTGAGCCAACAGGCAAATCTAAGTGGCCTCAGTGAATGAGTCTCCATCACTTGTGAGGACCCTGGAGGGCTTTCAGTCTGTTTCCCTACAGTCTAAGGCTTTACCATGTATTGTTAGGGCGGACTTGGTCTATCAGAGGCATTTTTTTTTTGACAATTATTTGCAGACATATGCAGTATATCAGACAACAGTAGAATCCCAAAAGATAAAAACAAATTATTATATATACACATACATACATATCTGTATATGCATACATATGCATATGTATGTATGCATATATACACCTACGCATATATACACGCATACACACACACATGTGTGTGATGTCCCAGAAGCAAATATCAATAGGCCTAACTCTAAGAGATCAGCACGGTTTTCAAAAATGTTAGACTTCTGTCTGCCTTCTTTCCTAGATATCAGATTTCCTTACTGCATCTAGAAAAATGGAAGTGATCATGTAATGTTGACACATTTGATTTGCTTTTTCCTTTGTTTATGCTACAGCTCTTAATATGACAAATGCCACAGAGAGAGGTATTTAAATCCCAGCGTGTGTGCTGTGTTCTCAGTGATTGCAGTTTTAATAAAATTTGCGGTGACCCTGTTCCCGGCATCAGTTCTACTTGCTTGATGCCACTAACAGGTTTGATTTGCTGTCATGAGTACATTGTGTATCTAAAAACCAAACCAAAGAAAAAGGCATAAACCTTTCATACCCCTGGGGGAAGTTACCATGGGGAAAATTAAATCTGCATGATTAATAAGGTGCATGCTCTAAAATTACAGGAGTTCTACCCAATGATTTCGACTTTAGGGACTACCATGTTGCGTTCCCATCTCAAAAGCTCTTGGCTGCTTTCAAGAAACAACGGCAAAGTGGTCCTTTAGGTGAAGAGCTGCCAGTGAAATTCTCTAAGAAGAAGTTATATAATGATCACAGCACTGAACAGATAACATTTCAAGTTAAAGAACAAGGTGGCCCTCTTTAATTGCAGGTTTGAAGAAAAAAATGTGCCTCAAAGATTTGTCTTAAATTGTTCAAGTTCATCAAATTATTTAATATAATGTGGATATCATACTATTTGAAATGAAAAGTTACTGTGACCTGAAATACGCATACTCTAATCAGAGTAAGCTTTGATTTTCGTTTTTCAGGTTTTTTAGTTCAAGCATACATACACAAAAAAGGAAAAGTTCTTTCTCTTTAATACATTAATTCATCCAACAGGGACTCAACTCACACTGTGCAGACAGAGAGAGAAGGCCAAGCCTCACTGGCCTTAATTTCAAACTGCAACGGTTTCAGATCACGAAAAGCTATAACAGGAAGCTATTAGAACTTCTATGGCAATATGGAGCTCAAATAATGTCACCTTCAGTTATCTCCTTCAGAAATCAAGTATATGACTTTCAAACTGTAATTAGCATATGCATCTACAGGAATGATACGCTAGTCAAGCAGGATTTTTAGAGAGAACGTAATGTACTAGCTAATAACATGGGCGCTGCGTGGGACCCAGAGACTAGAGTAAACTCCTGAGTTCAGATCCTGGCTCCACCACTCACCCACCTGTGTAATATTAGGAAGGCTACTTAGTCTCTCTGTGCCTCAGTTTCACCACCTGTAAAATGAGGTGCATTTTACATACAGAGCATACAGAGCAGTTACTCAGATCCCAGCTATCAGTGTCACTTCTAGGACTAATGTAACTTTTGCACAACAGAAGCATTGATTTAAAAACACTTGTGGAGATAGTTACAGCATTTTAGTCCGTGTGGCATATTTATCTTTGAGGTAGAAGCAATCAAATTCAATGACAAAAAAAAAAAAAAAACCTACATTTTTCTTTAAAAGCAATTTTTATTAATTTTGGTTCCATCAGAAGAGTAATCATAGAATTTAAATCTGAAGTCAAAACTGAGTCTCTCATTCTGCGGATCAGGAAACTTGAGACTACAAAATCAGTACTTTTTCCCAAGTTAGCAAGGAGCTTGGACATGTTGATTCCCAGGCCAGGATATCTTCCACTGCCCCATTTGTGAGTTTTTCCCTTCTCTATGTTTGTGTTTCACAGACCAGCACGCCAGAGTGCCCACATGCTTTAGCACCATACAGCTCTGGGTGCTAATCCTGACTGTGCCACTTGCCAGTCATGTGAGGTCGGATTATTTACTCGACCTTTGCAAGTCTATTTCCTCATTTGTGAAATGGGGGCAATATTAGTTAGAGGGTAGAGTTCTTAAAGTGGCCTAAGAGAGCATATATACTGTGTCTACGTGGTAACTCTTTGATAAATATTGGCTGTTGTTGGTATTGTTGCCTGTTGTTTACATGGTTTACATTCTACCCAGGGAATATTGCTGGTTAGGCTTCTCATATTTCACAAAGAGAATGTCAACATTACCAACTGCTCCTCTTGTTTCCAAAGAACATAAATCTGCCCTCAATCAGCAATGCTTTATACCTGCATGCTTGATACTTGTTAGAGATTATAACTCTGGTTTGGCCCCACTGTGACAAATGATAGGAGAAAGCTTATCTAAGACATTGTGTGTGTCAAGACGTGCTTTTACTGGCAAACTGGGAAGAAGCTGCTTACAGTCAACCTGTACAAAAAACATCATCCACACAACAGGAAAGTCAAAGCAACCTTAGTGTACATCCTGAGCTACCACTTATTTTACTCACTACAGAAATAGCTGTTTGCCAAAAAATCTTGTTGAAAATATCAATCATTCCATCACTCACTCCTTTAAGATAAATCATAAGTGAGAAATTGCTTTAAAAATTTAGCACCAGGGGGAGGGGAGGAGAGGAATGGTCTTTCCTAAGAAATTGGCCTTTTATTTCCCTTCTTGTAGTGAGGAGGCTATACTTTATTTTTACTTTGTTCTTTTGCCCTACAAGGCATGTATCTCAGAATCCAACTTGGAACTGAGTCAGTATCTATTACGCTAAACCAACCAGAAGTCTCCTTTTCCCTGATATCAATGGGTTGTTATTTCATTTAATTTACTGTCGCACGATTGATCATATTCACTTCAAAACCTCTACAGTAAGGGATGGAAAAAAAACCCCAATTGTTGGATTAATGAAACTCCTTCTCCAAGGTAGGGGTTCTCAAACTTCAGTGCACATCAAAAGCATCTGCAAATCTTATTAAAAAGTATAGCTCTAGGGCACATTCCCCAGAGATTCAGATCCAACAGGTCTGTGTTATGCTCTTTTAACAATTTCCCAAATGATCCTTGCCCAGGCAGTCTACAAGCCACACACTGAGAAACATTAACTTGAGGATTTCTACTTGGAATGTCTTTATTCCAGGTGTAGACTTAAAAATTTAAGGAAGAAGTTAGCTCATCCATGATTAGTTAAAATGAGTTAAACTATAAGGTTTAAGTTTAAATGAGCTTCATGTTGATTCATTTGTTGAGTGCCTACTATGTTTCAAGGAATGAAGCTATTCCTAAAGAAATGGAGATAAAGATAAAGCTCATTTCTTGAAAAGTTTTCAAATTCAGTGAGGAAGATGGGCACACAAGCAAGTAATCACAATAATTAAAGCTTAATTATTTGCAACGATAGAAGTTTGTGTAGATGCATACACAGGACGGGGAGAAGGAGGGAGGTCAGGGACAGCTTCAGAGAGGGGAGGTCCAACAAGGCTTTGATCTACGGACAGCAGCTCACGGTACACATCACACCACAGGGAGGGGGTGCATGGGATGCGGGTTTATCATGAGAGCACAGGAGGCCTGCTGAGTCAGGAAGTAAAAGACGACTAGGGAGGAGGAGAGAGTATCTATTGGGATGCCATCAAAACCAGAATGGGCTGCAATTTGATTCACAGACTAACACTGAGATTATAACCCCTGGTATCCTTTCTTAGATGTGATTTTCAAATGTTATCTTGTTAGCACGGGGACCTACAGTTTGGAGGCCTGGGGTCCTATTTGGGAATCTGGAACTCCATTCCCAAGGCCATAGAAATGCTCCCGAGCAAAGCCACTTTAGACAATGAGGATAGAATGGTGTCACTTAAGCTTAAGGTTATGGCTTCTGTTTCTTTTCTCAGCTAAAATCTCTGGTGAGCTAAAATAATAATAATAATTTAAAAATTTAAAAATTCTTGCTCTTAATATACTTTGCCTTCTTTGAATTCAGTCAGAGCTCAAGTATCTTCCTTTTCATGAGATTAGGTCCAAAATATTATTTAAAAGTACACTAAGTTTTTGATAAATGTACCATAGTTACATTAGATGTTAACATTAGGGCAAGTTGCGTGGAAGGTTCCTGGAAACCCTCTATATTATCTTTGTAACTCTTCTGTAAATCTAAAATTATTTCGGAATTGAAAGTGTTAAAAATTTTTAATGCTTTTATTTGTTTTTGAGAGACACAGAGAGAGACAAAACACGAGCAGGGGAGGGGCAGAGAGAGAGAGAGGGAGACACAGAATCCAAAGCTGGCTCCAGCACAGAGCTGTCAGCACAGAGCCCAAAGCGGGGCTCAAACCCATGAACGATGAGATCATAACCAGAGCCTAAGTTGGCTGCCTAACCGACTGAGCTACCCAGGTGCCCCTAGGATTAAAACCTTTTAAAAGGGTAAACCAAGAAAGGCTTCTGTCCTGGTAATTAAGTAGCTTAGCACCTCCTCCCATTAAAACCAGACTATCTACTTCTTTAAAGAATGAAAAACATGAATCACGGGACACCTGGGTGGTCGGTTAAGCGTCTGACTTTCGCTTAGGTCATGATCTCGCGGTTCGTGGGTTCGAGCCCCACGTCGGGCTCTGTGCTGACTGCCAGCTCAGAGCCTGGAGCCTGTTTCAGAGTCTGTGACTCCCTCTCTCTCTGACCCTCCCCTGCTCACGCTGTCTCTCTCTCTCTCTCTCTCTCTCTCTCTCTCTCTCTCTTAGAAATAAATAAAACATTAAAAAATTTTAAAAAAAAAACATGAATCATGACTGAAATCCAACTTTCTCATTGGCTTATGGTTAAGCTTCTAATATATTTTCAGAACCATTTTAACAAAAATATTCTTAAGAGTTGCTCTATCTACATCTAGGGCCGAAGCAAAAACAAGTTAACTTCGTGTGGCTCTTATCTGATTGACTTCGATAAACACTTCTTGCTCAGAGTCATTATTCACCATCCATATTTACAAGCTCGGAAAATGTTATTATCCCAAAGGCCACAGAAATGTTCCTAGCCCAAGCCACTTTAGAGAATCATGATGTCACAGAGCCAGGCCGACCTTACTTTGAAGATGCAGAGGAAGGCTGTTTGGGAGGGCGCTGTGTGTGTTTTCTAAAGAAGCTGTGTCCTGATTCCTCTGGAGACACAGCCAGAGTGGAGAACCCTCACGCATGCTGGGCTTCAAAGGAGACAGAAATGTAAACAGCCGCAGCACACCAGGGTCGGGTTTCTTTCCTTCAGCTACCAAGAAGTCAGAAAAAGAAAACAGGTATTTACTTAGGTTTATTGTTATTACTGTCACATGTTCTTTGAATGATTGGAAACCAAAAGAAGACTCTATTCATAAACAGAGTACCACAGAGCCTTAATAGGATTACTTTTCAACAATCCCCTGGGCCAATTCTGTTTCAGTAAAAAAGAAACCCTTAAGCTGTTTGTGGTGCTTGCCTTCTACCAGGCATCTCCAACACAACATCTACTAAAATACAATGCTACAGGAGACACACGTAGCCGATTTAAGAACAGACTCAAAAATCTAGTGCGGATTCGCGTCCAGGTTTTAATAATAAGGTCTGAAGAATGATTTCTCCTTCTCCAGAATGATTCCTCTCTTCTCAGATCAGTGAGGGATAAATTTCAGCATATGCTTTTAATGCCTACTTGAAGCAGTAAGTATCTGGAATGTAGCTCACTAAGGCAGACTGAAATTTAAAAAGAAAATAAAATAAATGCTTTTTCTTTGGAGGCCGTCACCAGCCAGGAAGATAATACAGAGATGGAAATAGCTCTGAAAAAAATAAATAAAAGAAAAGAGCAAGCCAGAAGACCTGGCTTCAAAATGAGCTTCCAGTACTTTGCAGTTGTGTGATAGTTGCTATATTAACTGCTTTGCGCAAATCATTTCACTTAAAAGGGAAAAAGCCTGGGGCGCCTGGGTGGCTCAGTCGGTTAAGGTCCAATGTTGGCTCAGGTCACGATCTCATGTTTCAAGAGCTCCAGCCCTGTGTTGGGCTCTGTGCTGACAGCTCAGAGCCTGCTGTCTGCTTCAGATTCTGTGTCTCCCTTTCTCTCTGCCCCTCCCCTGCTCAAGTTCTGTCTCTCTCAAAAAATAAATAATATTAAAAAAAAATTTTTTTTTCATGAAAAAGCCCTAAAATGGTGTCCTGACATTACCAGATGGTCAGAGATTTCTTTAAGGTATTTCCTAGGAAGAAAATGGTAACTAGTGCCATCCTACAAAGAGCAAAGAATGTACTATCGTAGCTTCCAGCCCTAGGTGACCAAAATCCTATGATCTTCCTGGCTCTCCTCACTCTTGCAGTCTGAAGAATGGGAGCCCACCCCACCGTACTGCCTGTTTTTTCCTCTGGTCCATTTCTTTCTTCCACAAGGTCTATGTGACCTACATCATCTTACTAAATGTGTTCATTTATGCAAGGGAATCTTGATGGCTTTCTTTCTTCCTATCTAATAATACATTTCCCCGCCAAATTTCTTCTCCAATCAAGTAATACAGTGATCAGATAGGAAAAATTTACCTTTCTTAGTGTTGGATATTCATGATTTGCAATGGAATATGACCTAGCTGTATTTTTATACAAATGCAAATAAAAACCCAAGCAAATTTATAGTCATAGAAGTAGCATATTATAAAGAGTCCTACTATTCTCTGAATTTGTAACACACTTTTAAAGTGTATGTTCATTTCTGCTCTGGGTACCACAAAGGGGTAAATTAACAAGGTATGATAAGAAAGTTCAAAAGTGAGCAATTTACATAGGGACCTGGGGCTAGCAAGTTTGGCAAAATGAAAATATTTGATGGATTTTTTTTTTTTTTTTTGTCCAGTGGATAGAAGTAGAAACTAAGTCTTGTGGGTGGTTATTAGAAAGAGACTGATTTTGGTTTGATTTAGAATATATTCTTTTTCTAACAGAGTATTTTAAATGAGTTGCTATGGTAGTACTGAGTTGCCCATAAATCAAAGTATTCAAGAAAATGATGGATACACTATTTAACTTGAATGTTGATTATGCCTGAGTTTATTCCAATAAGAAAAGTCTCTGATTCTCTATTTTAATGTCTTAATGAACAATTCTAAGAAAGCAGAGAAGGAAAATGAATCACTGCCCAGCTCCTTTTTTAAAGCATTTTCTTTTCTATAAGACACTGTGCTAAATTTTAGGGGGAAAAGAAAATAACATAAGTATACCATGCTGCCCCCTGCCTCCGCCTTCGAAAGGAAATTCCACATCAGTTTGGAAGACAAGGCTGATGCATTACACATAAAGCAGCTAAATGAGAATAAAGACCATGAAACTGAATATTTACAAATCGACAGGTGGTAAAACAGTAAGTTCAGAGGTCAAGAAGGATCATAGGCTAAGCAAGCAAGATACATGTTCAAACTAGGACTACAGTCAGACCTTGAAATGACCAATAATCTCATATACCGAGTGAGTGTGCTCAAGCTTAGATAGGTTTGGCAGATTGTCCTTGCACATTGTCTCTAATTTAAAGCAATCTCAAGTGTGTGTGCGCGCGTGTGAATGTGGTACATGTGCGTATGAATATTTCTGCGCATATAAATATATGCGTATAGAGCTGTATATCCGCTCTTGTGCACAGAGAGAAACTTGGAGGGTCTCTCTATGAACATGTCATTTCTGGTAAAACTGCTAAGCCTCCTCCTAGGAAAACAGCAGATCCTAGACAATCTTTCGTCTCCTGAATTGCTTCTGCAGATCCACAGTGGAAGAAATGGGTACATTCTTTCGAAACTTCACAGCGCTCCCAACTGCAAACAAATCAAGAGAGACGAAGGCAGCGACTACAAAGTGAGAGATGGCAAAGGGAAGTCAGCACGGTCCCCATGGTCTCCGCTGAAGTACAGTTCAGTAAGAGATCACTGGAGAAAAACTGAAAGGAGGCAGAATTTACCTGCCCTTGCTCCAGAGCCTAAGAAAGAAGAGTGTAAGAGGAGGAAAAAAAAAAAAAAAAGATGAATGAATAAGATTCTCAAAGTTTACTGAGGCCTTTGAAGTTTGGTGGAAAACATTTTGGAGATCCTAGCAGCCAGGGAGTGAGGACACTTAACATGCCCATAGGAGTCCATACCCATCTCAGCCACTTACAGTCACCTGGCTGGTGGAAAACCAAAACGAGATTTAGAGATAAGCACAACTGCCCTGAGAAGCTAAGAGAACACACTTAGCCCAGAGGCATTCGGACACAATTTTTCAGGTCTAATCTGGCCCAAGCAAGGACCTTCACTGATTTTTCCTGATTAATGTCTATGTTAGAAACAGGGGATCTCTGCAGTTCCAAGGGCCCACGTGACCAGTTTTCGGTATGAAAAAACTGGTGTCTAATACCAGGCACTGTTGGGGGTGTTGTAAAAAACAATTTTCTTTGTTTAGGTTCATTTGACAGAAAACCTCTAACTCTCCTTTTAACCATAAATGTATTCAATTTACAGCTGTGTGTGTGTGTGTGTGTGTGTGTGTGTGTGTGTGAGCCCGATACAGGCTCAGACTCACAAACCATGAAATTATGACCTGAGCGGAAGTCAGACGTTCATCCCGACGCCCCTCAATTTACAACTTTTAAGTAAACTTTGACTTTGAAAAAATAAGACAGGAATGTGCCACTGACCTAGTTGGTGAAGACAGGGAATGTTCAGTCAGAGTAAAATCTAAATGGGAAATTATAAGTTCATTTAAATTTAGGATTGGGTATTAAGTGCAAAAAACGAGGGCTTCTTACTATGATGCTACGTTAGAACAGAGAACTTGATGTCTGAAAACTGGAGTGGCATTTCTGGCTCTGTACCTGCAGCAAAGCCCTAAGTTTCAGATTCCTTGTCTAGAAAGTGGGCTGAATAATATCATCAGGTTTAATCACAGGGATATGATCAGGGTAAAGGAGATAATGTCTAATGTATCTGAAAATATCCATAACTTGTGAAAAACTATGCAAATGTATTCTTATCATTGAAACTATTGCTATTTTAAACTTATAAACAAATGTTGCAACTGGCTTGTCGCTAATCTGAAAGAAAGGTCTAAATTGACACAAACTTCTCAGGAAAGAAAAGTAAAGCTCCTCATGGGATCTATACCTGATACAGTATTAGGTTAAACGTTTTGGAACAATTGATTTGGTTGTCTCTTTTCTAGGATTTAAAACCACCGTAAATTCTCAATTCCGCATCCCGATGGCAGGCATTTTTACGTTTCTCTTTGTCGCTTGCTCCACTCGTAGTTTCCTACACAAGATAATGTTTGCTCCTCTCTGCTCTCTGAGCAGCCTCCCGGGAGTTGGTACAAGGAGACTCTCGGCTGGTGGTAGACTCTGTTCTTCAGAAACCCCCTAATCCTCTGTTTACCACAACATGAGCCTATTGCCATAGAAATGATAGTTGAGATCCCAGAGTCAACCTCACTGCCTTCACAGCAGGGCCTTGTAAAAGGAGAAGCCATGCTAACAAAGGGAAAACACAATTTATCAGAATAGTAGGCAGTCTGTTGCCTTGAAAGAAAGGGTAATTGTCAACATTAAAACAAAAATGCATGAATGAGCTATGCTGTTGGGTGTGCTGGAGTTTATTTTCTGTGTAGTACTGCCCTACGACTAAAAGTAGCAATTTGAAATTTCATGTCCTTTAATAGTTTGCTTGTAAAGGTCAGCAGTTTCCCTTGATTGCATGTTTCTTATTGAAATAAGAAACAAGCAGATTCTAATTAATCTAGTTGCACAACTGATGTTTCTGTGGTCAAAGATTTTCCCTTTTCATGATGTGTTATTTTTGTTTGTGTGTTTATTGTGTGTGTTTGTCTTGTTTCTATTAATAGAAGAAAGTGAACCTGAACAAGATACTAAAGGTATTTTTTTTTTCTTTCTGCACTGCTTCTTTTTCAATGTATGGTTCTATTCAATTATTTATTTTTGCTGACCTTATAAACAATTTTAAGTACCGTTATTTTTTTTTAAGGAAATAACAAATGATTCACGGGGAATACTGTCAGCATTTAACAGAGGGTTATGAGATATGCTGCTTTATTTTATAATGTATTTATCAACAATTTACTTTTATTAAGGCAACTCTGAACATGGAAACAAAATGACATAAATCAGCATGAGAATATAAATCTCACACAGATTGGAATAGGAAAAAGCTTTTTGGCGGGGGTTTGGGGTGGAGAGAGGGCAGGGAAGGGTGTTACAATTTTTGAAGAGATGTAAAAATGTCAAGATGCCAGCTTAGATTTTTACTGTTATTACTTCAAGAGGACAAGTATTATGCAAATGTCCCAAACCAAACCAATCAAATTTAAATTAATTTTAACTGTACACAGACATATACATATATTTAGTGGAAATGTTTGGAGGAAAGTGGGAAATCAAATTTGTTTGGGGGAAAACTCTACTATCAAATAAGAGTTTTTCTTCCAAGAAAGCACCTTCCATCCAGATGAAGTTTCAAACTTTGTGCTGTTCTAACCTAAACTTTTATGTTTCTTTTTGGATAAGATTCGCAAGTTCTCATGCAATACAGTTTGGCTTTAGGAATAAACCTTGGGCTGGTATTATTTGAAATGGCACCTCCTTTAGTATTTCAAATAAAGTATTTGAGATGCTTTTCTATTTCTCAACATCAGGCTGCTTACAACAAAATTTAGATACAATCATTTCACCAGCTCCTGAATGATTTTAATTTTTGCTTTTGCTTGCATTCAACTTCCCTCCATCAGTCATTGCTGGTTAGAACTGAGAAGCCTAAAAAAAATCTCTTTAAGGGACACCAGGATAAAATAAATAAAGGAAAAAATGAGAGAAAATAAAATCCATGTGAGCTCATTGTGTCCTTTTAAGATAATTGCTCTGAAAAAGAATTTATAAGGGACCTAAGTATTTCTCTGGTCATACTCCCTTAACAAGAAAAGAGAAGTAATTCATCTCAAACTGAACTGCTCATTAATTTCAGGACTTAATTTGGGTCCTCTGCCCTAGCCTTTCCATTGCACCACCATGCAATTTCAGACTGAATAATAGCTCCATCTCCTTATTACAAATTCAAATTACCCCTTAAAATGACGATCAATAATAAGATTTATTATGTTTCTGAAAGTGCTTTAGAAAATGGAAAGAGACGGGGTGGGGGGAAGGAAAGAAGGAGGGATGGGTGAAAGTGAGAATATAATATAGCTATGTTATAAAGGACTTTGGACGCGCTGCCTGCTTAAGCCCAATTTGGATGTAGGATTCTCAACCTTTAGTTAGCGCTGTAAACTTATCCAAGAGAAATCAAAGCCCAAAACTCATAAATCCCATGAGAAAAAACCCAGGGATAATTAGATTGCCCATGTGTATTTCCCATGATGCAGGCAAACAATAATGTTTTTGCCACAGGAAAGCAAGTGTGATAGAACTTACAGTGAATTGGACAAGGATGCATAAGACTATTTACAGAAAGAAGAGTGGCATCATGTTAAAAATCCATGTCAAAACAGTTGTTAACCTAATGTTATGCCCCTTCTATTAAGCAGTCTGTTTATGTAACAAAAACATTTTAATATGGTCTTGCATGCAAAAAAAAATGCAAGTTAGGGATATACAATGGACATTTTATTCGATATAAAACATACCATATCACTTTTAAAATTGATGACCTAGAATGCATTTTAGGTTTGGGGCTACCACTAAAATAATGGGAGCTTATTACTCAATTCGATCTAATTTTATTATTACCGGTCTATTATTATCCATGGAGGTTAGTCTGGCACTTAATTTTAATGGTAACTGGATTTACTGTCTTCAGTGTTTGATAAATATGGAGGAATTTCATCCACCCTTCACCTTTTATGCTTGGAACGGGTAACAAATGCAGATGGGTATTAAAATATCAGTTTTATTGCTGACAAAGCTGGATCGAAAAATAAAACTTTCTAGTTTCTCATCCAAGAATTCGACCACCATAACTTGTTTCCTCATCCTCCTCAACCCTTCCCCACTGTTTAACATTTCATCCTGAGTTGTAGGATGGAGAAGCCCTGACCTGGGACCCTCACAGCACATTAACCCCATACCCTTCTTGTTTGAGGGCAACTGGGAGAATGATGGCCCAGAGAGGGCTGAGATGCTCCTAACACAGACAAATCTATTTCTCCAGTCTCACCAATCAGAAGAGTCATTCATTCGTTTATTCATTCACTCATTCATCAAATATTTATTGAATGCCTACCACATGCCACACAGGGCTGCCTATCAATCAGCCTGTGTTACTGAGCAAAGCAAGCTCTGGCCTTGTGATGCTTACATTCCAGAGGAAGAGACAGCCAACTAACAAACAAACAAATCGATAGTTAGGACACGGTGGAAGGTGCCACGAAGAAACACAAACAAGGGTCAGGAGATGTGTTGAGACACATTTTGATAAGGAGACATCAGTGACCTTCTTTGGGGGAGAGAAACGGGCCAGAATGGTGGAAGCCATCTTTCAGTAATGAAAAAAAGGGAGCAAGTTCCAATTTTATCTTTTGGCAAGAATGTGGGCATGCAGAAAACAGCTTCCCTTTAATTCCTGGCCTTTTTTTTTTTTTTTTTCTTCTACCCCACTGGACTTAATGCGGTTGAGAAGCTGGCATATTCCATTAAAAGCATGTAGATTGTGATCTGATGAATGAGGGGGCACAAGCCATCCATGCGGGCTCAGCTTCCCGGCCCCCACTTTGAGGAAGTGAAACCCATGGGGTCATTTTGATCGAAGGCATAGTTTCAACATATCCACACAAAGGGAGCAGAATCACAAGCCTTATTATTTACAAATCCCAGAAGCACGGGTCTGGGGAGCATGCACTGAGCCGAGGGCAGATCTCTGACCCGGGTCACAGAGGAGATAGAGAGCAGAGTACCAAGCACCTGTACTTATAAGGTGATTGGGGTGGAGGATACTAACTTTTCTTGGGCTTCACTTTAAGTGGTTATTTTAAAAGGTGCCCAGGCAGAGCAAAGTGGGAACTTAGGATGGATGTCCTAAACTCAAATCCTTCTCTAAATGTCTAGACTCTGGGTGTAGTAGGATTATCGTACTATAAAATGCTGAGATACCAACTCAGAAAGACAAAGTTGTTATTTTTCAAAAGGTGTTTTCCTTATCACACAATGAAACCCATGGTCAGCCAAGGGTATATTTGTCCTTTTGGAAGAAAAGACCAGAAGTTTATCAGCACAGGCATACCTTCATGAAGCCACTGCAAATGTTAACAGTTCTCCTTTATGTACCATCCTGTGCCTACGGGACCCCCCAGAAGGTTTTGATATGGGACAGAATAAGGAAATTCACTGCGTTGAGCTCTCAAGTGATCATTGAAAATAGATTTTCTTTACCATCTCACATTATGCTTAGCTGTGTTGTGCAATATAGATCATAAAGGTTTTTCAATGAGCCCAAGTGATATTCTGAATAATATTATACCACACAAAAGAAAAAAAAGCTGTACATTAGAACAGAAAAAAATTTCCCTGATTACTGCATTTCCAGGAAGAATTTACAGTTCCCAAATGAAAACTCTTGCCTCTATAAATTAAAGCAGAAAAAAGTATCTAGACTTCATTCTTCTCCAATTTGTTATTCTCCTCTTCTGCCAGAAGGCCCTCATTCAGGTTCAAGGGTAAAGCGTTATCTGCAGGAGCTGCTGGCTACATTCTTCCCAGCACCTATGGGATTGAAATAACTCCACTCCAATCTCTCAAGGATCCTCCTTCTTTTCAGATTCTAAGAGGCAATGGGGCCCATAAGATGATGGGTCTCACACTCAGAAAAATGTAAGACACACAAGTATCGCCCCAACCCCAACAAGTTACTTCAACCAAATGATGAACGTGGACCCAGATGTGTCGTGCAGTCTAGGTGTCCATTACTGTTTGCAGAAAACATTAGAAAAGGGGAGAATACTTAGGAGAGCCCTTGCTTGGATGCCAGTCAGTCTGTGTCAGTTGTCAAGACTTTACAACCTGTGAGCTAAGACTGAGCTGGGAGAAATCTCCCATCAGGTGATCCCATGGGTCACCGAGGGTCAGTCTGGTATATCTGGAAGAAATGTGCACCGCCTCCTAGCTGGCTGGCTTTCTTGAAAATTGAGAATTTCCAATGTGCACAAGCCTTTAGTCTTGATTGACACTTCCTTCAGACTCATTCATTCTGTAACTTTTTATTTCCTATTCCACCTTGGAGCCTTGCTTTTCTAGAATTTCCATAGAGGTACAGACTTCACCCTCTCTTTTAAGGCAGCAATTTTAGGACTGGCTCCATAATTTGTGGGCCAGGTGCAAATGACAATGTGGGGCCTTTAATTCAAATACCGCTAGTAACTCCAAGACATGGACAGCAGAAAATCAAACCAAGCATGGGGGTGCCCTCTCAGCATGGTGCCCTGTGAGACTATACAGGCCACTCACTCTTGGAGCCAACCCCGCGAACCACGCTGGCTACTGTCACTCATTTTCCATCGAATTTTTCACCTGTAAATATCACCTGCTTGGGAAAGTTTTCCCTGAGTTCCACATTTTGTTTCAATTTAGAATCATCCCTCATTGAATTTTGAACTGAAACTGTTGTAGATCTTTCTGAGGCTCTGAGGACCTATGCCTCTGCCAAATCTTCCTCCTCAGAGTCTTACTTTTCTTCAGTTTGGGGTTTTCTAAAACTCGATGCTATTTCAATGGCAGAAGAAGTGGATATCTTATCACGTGTTTTCTGGAGCTGTGGGGTAGGCTCCACAGCAATTTTTAAAAATGTTATTATAATTAAAATATAAAATAAAATATAAAAAAATAAAATATAAAAAAATAAAATAAAAAAAAATAAAATATAAAAATGTTATATAATTATAATTAATTATAATTTTAAATAAAAATGTTATTCAACCTTACAAAAAAGTAATTACAGTGATATAGTGAACTCCCATGTTTCCATTACTCACCAGCAACAATGATCAATAGCCTACAATTTTTGGTTCCTTGATTCCACTACTATTTTATTGCTGCTGGTTTCTTCTTTTTTTTTTTTTTATATATTTTTTAATGTTTTTTTATTTATTTTTAGGAGAGAGAGAGAGAGACAGCGTGAGCAGGGGAGGGTCAGAGAGAGAGGGAGTCACAGACTGAAACAGGCTCCAGGCTCTGAGCTGCCAGTCAGCACAGAGCCCGACGCGGGGCCCGAACCCACGAACCACGAGATCATGACCTAAGCGAAAGTCGGACACTTAACTGACTAAGCCACCCAGGCGCCCCCAAAGTCTGACTCTTAACCAACTAAGCAACTCAGGCACCCGTCCTTTGTTTTTAAATACTACTCATCTAAGAGTAAGTTCTAGAGTTTCCTTTATTTGGTATCACNAGTCACAGACTGAAACAGGCTCCAGGCTCTGAGCTGGCTGTCAGCACAGAGCCCGACGCGGGGCTCGAACCCACGAACCGCGAGATCATGACCTAAGCGAAAGTCGGACGCTTAACCAACTAAGCCACCCAGGCGCCCCAACTGCTGGTTTCTTCTAAAGCAAATCCCAGACATTAATTCAATCAACTAATATGTAGGTTAGTGTAAAGATTTTTTTAAAAACATATAATACCATTTTCATTACTCCACTCATCCCCAATGAGCACTAATTTCTCAGTACCATTTACTACCAGGACTGCATAATTTTTATCCAAATGTCTCAAAATATCTTTCTACATCTGGCCTGTTGAATAAGAATTGAAGTAAGATCCATACATTGCATCTGGGGTTATGCCTCTTGAGCCCTTTTAACTCAATGATTGCTCCCTCTTTCTTTTTTTTTTCCTCCCAATACATTTTATTTATTGAGAAAACTACATAATTGGTCCTGTGGAATCATCTATATTCTCAATTTGAACGAACTGCATCCCCATAGCGTTGTTTCACATGTTCCTTAACCACCATTTTTTGTAGGCTGGTAATTAGACCACAGGACTTGTGAAAAGCAGCTCAGTTTTGTTGGCGGGGATTGGGCGTGGAAATTCAGCTGTATTTTAAACATTTGGCGCATTTTTTAAAACCACCTCTTGCCTTAAGACGGGGGCTTCCTTGCTTCTCCTTTCTCTTGGCTCTTGGGCCCAACATTGTATTTCTAACACATTCTTTGAGATTCCATCTCTTAGCATCCTCAATTTTAAAAAAATAGGAAATCTGAACCTGCAAATCTCAAATTAGAATCTGCAAGGGCCGCCTGAGTGGTTTAGTTGGTGAAGCGTCTGACTCTTGATGTCAGCTCAGGTCATGATTTCACAGTTTGTGAATTCGAGCCCTGTGTCTGCACTGTCAGTGCAGAGCCTGCTTGGGATTCGCTTTCTCTCCTTGTCTCTGCCCCTCCCACGCCACACTCTCTCTCTCACTCTCAAAATAAATAGGCACTGAAAATTAAAATAAATAAATAAATAGTAAAATTAGAATCTGCAAAAAGCATCCAATTGTCAAATCCTATCTTCTCTGAACTTTCTCTTATCTAATCAGGAGGGATTCTATCTCCGAGTGGGATATTAATTACCTGTTCTGCTCACACTTGGCCCAAAATACTTCTTTTTGGCCCAATGTGCCTCATCTCATTCTCTAAAAAGTTTGACAAATTTTGTCTGTCCTCCCACTATGATACAGTTGAAGATATAAAGCATTAATTAATTATTTCATTAACTTACTTAAACTACTATTACTTTGGTCAAGCACTCTTCTAGGCACTGAACAAACAGGCTAGGTTTTTGGTTGCTGAAAGCTCACAGTCTGCTGGGCATAAGGGGGACAGGGAGGAGATAGACATTAGATGAATAAAAAATAACTTCAGAGAGTGGTGAGGTCTGTAAAGACAATGAAACAGGATGATGAAAAAGGGAGTGGGGGAAGGGTTATACTTTATGTTGCGCAGTCGAGGAAGGCCTTTCTGATGAAATGCCGCTTAAACAGAGACTGGATGATACAAGGAAACTGCCACCTGGAGATCTGGGGGATGAGCACTGGCGGCCAAGGGAAAGCGTGGACAAGCTCCCAAGGTAGAAAGAAGCCTGGAGTCTCCTGGGGTGGTGAGAAACATAGGGTTCAAGCGTAAGTGGCTTAGGAGCCAGGGCATGGCATTCGGTATTATGCTTAATACGGAGGGAACCACAGAAGGATTTCACACAGGAGCACATGATTTGATTTGCATTTTTAAAAGACCACTCCAGCTTGAGTGTCCCCTATAGGAGAGCCACTGACCACTTCTGTTTTCCTAACAGTTTTTGCCAGAATCCTGCGGGCTCCTGAATCCCACAACGTCACATTTGGCTCCTTTGTGACCCTGCGCTGCACAGCAACAGGCATCCCTGTCCCCACCATCACCTGGATTGAAAACGGAAATGCCGTGAGTGCCATCACTATGGGGACTTGTCTGGGGAAGACTCACTGGAGAGGAGTCTCACGATGGGCCACATATTTGTAGAGTTACCCTGATCTCTGTCACTAGCCCTAGTGGCACCTCTATGTCTCAGAGCCTTCCAGGATTTCATCCTCATAGTCGCTGCCCTAGAAATTGAACTCCATGGGTTCGTGTCTTTCCTTGTATCATGGGGAAGAGTAGAAGATCAAATTTCCCTTTATGCCTTTGTGTAAAAGGGAAATGGTAGCAATTCCTTCCCACACAGGTAAAACAATTTTCACAAAACTCACCAGCTTAAGAATTAGTTCACTCCTTGGCTAAAATGAGCAAATCAGAGAACTCTAGATGCTGGCGAGGATGTGGAGAAACGGGCACCCTCCTACACTGTTGGTGGGAATGTAAACTGGTACAGCCCCTCTGGAAAACAGTGTGGAGGTTCCTCAGGAAACTAACAATAGAACTCCCCTATGACCCAGCAATAGCACTGCTAGGAATTTACCCAAGGGATACAGAAATGCTGAGGCATAGGAGCACATGTACCCCAATGTTCATAGCAGCACTCTCCACAATAGCTAAAACATGGAAAGAGCCTAAGTGTCCATCAACAGATGAATGGATCAAGAAGATGTGGTTTATCTATACCATGGAATACTACATGGCAATGAGAAACAATGAAATCTGGCCATGTGTAGCAACATGGATGGACCTTGAGGGTGTTATGCTGAGCGAAATAAGTCAGGCAGAGAAGGACAAATATCATATGTTTGCACGTATAGGAGGATTAGGAGGAACTTGACGGAGGAACAAGGGGGAGAAGAAGGGCGGAAATGGTGGGGGAAAGGGAGAGAGGCAAACCATGAGAGACTCTTGAATGCTGACAAAAACTGAGGACTGATGGATGTGGGGGGGAGGGGGGATGGGCATGGAGGAGGGCACTTGTGGGGATGAGCACTGGGTGTTATGTGGAAACTAATTTGACAATAAACTATTTGTAAAAAAAAAAAAAAAAAAAAAAAAAAGAATTAGTTCGCTCCTGGAGTATACTCTGATGAAAAGTAATCCAGAATTAAAACCCATGACTGTCAGTTTAACCATCTTTAATTCATTTTTTCATACTGCTAATAACCGACATATATCAAGTGATCACTATGTGCGAGGCTCTGTTCTAAGCCCTTTACATGTGCACATTCATTTATTGATTCTACAAATATCTACTGAGTGTCTCCTGGGTGTCAGGCACTATTCTGGACGTTATGGATACAGGCGCAAACAAAACAGGGAAAGTTCCCTGCCCTCAAAGAACTTACACTATGATGGGGAAAGACAAACAGTAAAATAAAGCCAATAATCTATGCAGATCGTGTCAAATACTATGGAGGAAAATGAGACAGGAAGTGCAACCTTATGAGAAAGATTTCTTTTTCAACAGAGTGGTCAAGGAAGCCTCATTAAGATGTAGAGAATTGAGGGGTGCCGGGGGGGCTCAGTCAGTTTAAGCGTCCAACTCTTTTCTTTAAAAATTTTTTAGCATTTATTCAGTTTTGGGAGACAGAGAATGAGTGGGGAAGGGGCAGAGAGAGAGAGGGAGACACAGAATCTGAAACAGGCCGAGCCATCAGCACAGAGCCTGATGTGGGGCTCGAACCCACAAACCGTGAGATCATGAACTGACCTGAAGTCGGATGCTTAACCGACTGAGCCACCCTGGCGCCCCTAAGCGTCCAACTCTTGATTTCAGCTCAGGTTATGCTCTCATGGTTCATAAGACTGAGCCCAGTATCAATCCCTGCTTGGGATTCTCTCTCTCCCTCTCTCTCTGCCCCATTTACGCACATACAAGCATGTGCTAGCCCACACTCTCTCTCTCTTCCTCTCAAAATAAATACAATTTTTTAAAATGATGAAGACTTTTGAGCTAAGATCTGAAGGAAGTAAGGAGGAGATAACTGTAAGATAACTACTGTTACCTGTGGTTGTAGATACGTATGGGAAGAAAACTAGGGAAAGTCTCTGAGATAAAGGTGCATGTGGTATATCAGAGGAATAACAAGTTAGTCTGTATGACAAGAGGTGAGTGAGAAAAGAGGAAAGAGGTAAGGGGTGTGTGCAAGAATTATAGATCATATAAGCTTATGTAGGGTATTGAAATAACTTTGGCTTTTAATTGAGTGAGATGGGATGCCATTTTAGGTCTCTTTCTCTTATCTGTTTTCTTGCTGACTCTTGTTCATTGTGTATTGTTTCCTTGTGTGCCTAGTTATCTTTGACTACCTGTTGTTCATTGTTGGGGGCGGGGAGGGCGAAGTTCAGGAATAAATGTGAGGTCTAGATAAAGGTACTTTTCTCCAGAAAGAATTTTTGTTCCTTTTGGCTAAGGACTAGGGGCAACTACTTATCCTGGACCAACTTAAACTGAGTTCACGGTTTGAAGCTCCTTGGCCATCCCAGATCATCATAACACAGTCTGCAATTCTGTATGGGCTATGTCACTTGTAGTTCACGTTGGTATGTCCCTGATCTCTGGTTCTTTGAGATGTTAGTTTATTGTATCTCTTGTTACACTCCTCACCCTTACGGAACCTGACTTTTGATTTGTGTCCTCAGTCTTCAAGGCCATCCAAAGGAAACAAATTTTTCTGGGTTGGAAAAATGTCAGGGAAAATAGAAGCTACTTAGTTTGTTACATTTGTTAAAAGTATTTTTCCAGAATTATAATTTTTTCAACCTACTATAGGAAGTCTTATATGGACTCATATAATATATGAGTTATTATATATATATATTTTATACATGTGAAATATATATAATATATGGCTGAGATGTCTCAGCCTAGTGCTATATGCACATGTAGTAGCTCACAATGTTCTTCTGCTACTTTACTAACTCTCTCAAAGTCGGCTCCTACTTATAGCCCTGCTATCTGAACTCTGGATTTTTCCATGACTCTATAGGGAAAATTTATCCATTCTCCTCTCAGTGAACTTTAAGGTGTCAGCAACTTAGTTGATATTAATTTTTCTACCAACCCAGTCACATCTCTTTGTATCTTCCAGAGATTGCTGAAAATTTCTGGCCCTTTGATTATAATACCCTTCCACCCTTCTTTGGATTTATTTTTCCTAATTTTAGATTTTATTTATCTTTTGGGTTTCAGGTAGAAAATGGAGAGTTAAGCACGGGGGCTGAGATTATCGTTGTAACTCAAGTGTTGGCCAAGCATGACTTGCATGTAATACAACTTTATTTAATATTTTCTCTCCCCGTTAAGTTTCTTCAGTAGGGGAGATTCTTTTCTCACTACTGAGGTTTACCTCAAGCAGGTTCTGTGACTTCTCTGGTTGCTTTTAGGTGATTTTAAATCACTAACACCATCCCAATTTAGTAATTTTAAGTACCTAACCCTGAGTAATAACCAAAGCTTCCAAATGCAATTCACAGATGGGACTTTTCCCTCCTCCCACCTCGCACACCTTTTTTAAGATTTTATTTTTAAGTAATCTCTTCACCCAATGGGGGGCCTGAACTCACAACTCCACGATCAAGAGTCACATCCTCTACTGACTGAGCCCGCAAGATGCCCCACCTTCCTCCCTTTCTTAGGACTACTGCATGCATGCTTCCTGCCTTCCTCAACAGTCCTGTGGTTAGCTTCTTTTCTCACACTCATTCGCTCTTCCCCCACTTCCTAACTGCTACTCAAGACCCCTATAGCTTTGGGGTTGAAAGGAGGGAGGAGCAGTAATTGAAGTGGAAAAGTTCTCATTTAACTGACATTCTTTTAAGTTGGCTTTACCCCCACTGTGCCCAACAAGCGTTTAAAACAATTCTTTCCATCGTGGACACACTGATGATTTTTCAGAAATCAAGGGATATTCAAGATGACCCTATGACCTATTTTCCTCAGGGCAGCCATCTCCCTCTTAGCCCCCAGTTTGTTAGTTGATGAGAAGTCTTTCTGTCAGGGTCCCGTCAATGCCCCCAAAAGATCTTTGGGGAAGACTGAAAATAACTCCACACCAGATCTTCTATAAAACCTCTGTATTCACAAACTCTTGGATCTAGACCTCTGAACAAAGCTACTCTCCCTTTTCTCCTTCCATTGGAGCTGCTAGGCAGCCTGGCTCTGCCCTTTAGATTTTACAGGTGGCTATCACATACATCTCGGCTGTGTCAACAGATTGCAGGTGTGTCAGGGTCCCCAAGACCACCCTCAAGTTTGATGATTCACTAGAAGGACTCACAGAGCTCAGAAAAGCCATTATCCTTATGGTTACAGTTTATCACAGTGAAAGGATACAGACTAAACTCAGTAGTGGGTAACTAGTTGTTCTCTCCCAGTGGAGTCCCATGGAGAGCACCTAATTCTCCCAGCCGTGATATCAACAAGTACGGCATCTTGTACCAAGGAAGTTCACCCAGCCTTGGTGTCCAGGGTTTTTCCTGAAGGTCAGTTACATAAGCATGGAGGGTTCACATGACTGACCTTAGCTAGTCTCTAGCCCTTCCAAAGGTCAAACTGATACAGCGTAGTCTAGAGTCTCTGCTGAACAAAAAGAGCTATTCACCATCATTTGCACTTGAACATAAACTATCTGGCATAGCTCATGGTCTCAGATACACAAAGACACTCTTATGAGGCAGGATTTTCCAAAGGAGGAGAGGTTATCTCTCAGAAGCAAGGCAAAGGCCAGTCCTTTCTGAGTTTGAGTGCAGGCTTCGGGCACCTCAAGTGCAATAAGTTAACCCTTTATTACACAGCAGGGGACATTCATCAATACTGCAGGTGGTCCTATTGAAGACCCTCTGTCATGCCTTAAGGAGATGGGGTGCTTTTTCAAGCCAGTCCCTTGGGTGGGGTGAGGATGGCTCTCACTACAGCTATGCAACTCAGACTGATAAGTCTTCTAAGGGGGCTCAGCCATTTTCATTACTCATGTCCCCCAGGATCGTCTCACTCCAACTTTTTGGTATCTTGGTTGCAGTGTGCATACATTGTCATATTACAAAATATTAACAGCACCCTTGTAAAGTCAAAGCAGTGTTCTACATGAGGAGAAAAAAAGGAAAGAGAGGAAAAGAAGGTGAGGATGGGAAAGAGAAGTAGGACACTAGACACTGGAAGGGAAGAAGGCAAGGGAGACAAGTGTGTAGGAAGCAAAACGTGCCCCTGTGTGAAATTCTGGTGGGTGTGCTACACTAGGAAAAAGATGCCAAAATCTAAGCCTAGCTGAACCAATAAAGAATGTCATCTTGCAAAAGCAGCCTCTTTAGGGCTTACAGTTCATTTATTACTTTGTTTTCACTATTGTTTTCGCTGAAGGGTTGTTTTTTCTTTTCTGATACTTGAACAAAACCACTTTTTCTCATAATTTGTGTTTCAAACCAATTTAGCTTGTCTCTTCAAAATACAGTAAATGAATTAATGTCATTTTATAGACTTGCTACATGAGGTATCATAAATAAGAATAGGTGCGGGGTTAGCAGACTTAAGATTGAAATGGCTCTCTTTAGCTAATGTAATTGTAGGGAAGTCCACTTACCTCTCAGACATGGATTTTCCCATATTTTTAATGACAGAGGTGTCAGGTGGCTGGAGAAAATGATCCCTGATATGACAGGAGGGCTGAAGTGCTCCAAGTTTGTTAAGTTACAATCAAGTAACTTGTAGTTCCTGTTCTTCTTCTAATTAAAGTTCTCTAATTAAACTCTTTAATTAAAGTGTCATTTATAATTCAAATCTTGGGATGCCTGGGTGGTTCGTTCAGTCAGTTGAGCATCAAACTCGACTTTAGCAAGTCATGATCCCAGGGTCGTGGGATCAAGCCCTGCATTGGGCTCTACAATGAGTGTGGAGCCTACTTAAGATTCTCTCTCTCCCTCTGCCCCTCTCCCCAACTTGTGCTCACACTCTCTAAATTAAGTAAGTAAGCAAAATAAATTTCAAATCTTATTTGTCAGTACGTTTTGTGGCTCTTCTGTGGAAGTCACTGTAGTTGTCATAGGCCTCTCAAGGTAGTATAAAAATACGTGCTAAGAAAGCTGGGGAACTGATGATCGGACTTTACTGATTGGCTTCCTCTATGAAAACAGGAATAAAGAAAATGGAAAGACACATGCTTTAGAAAAAATTCAGTGTTTTCAAAGGCTCATAATAGTTCAGAACTGGAAGATATAGGACTAGACTCTCTCGGAGTTCATGACTAATTAAAAAATAGTCGAATGGTTTGGGTTAGTTTTGGTCCTACTGAGACCCCAACTTAGTCCTTCAAGATGTGATTCACAAAAAGATGTGAATTCACCAGATTCAAGATATGATTCACAAAAAGCAGGAAGCAAAATAGACCCGTTGCCTCTGATTCCAAAACAGGAATAAAACAAACTAATAGTGACTTTCTTCCAGGAAGAAAGCAAAAGTACATCTGTGGTTCTCATGGTCAGAGAGAGGGTTGCTCTTACAGCCAAGTTTCATTCGTGGTGATACGACCCACGTCCAAATAGAAACTGAGACGATCTTGCTCGTGCTGACACAAATCACAGGAAATGGAGGCAATCTCAGGCATTGAATGCATCAGTGGCAACCAGAAAATTCTACTGAGAACAGGGAAGAGCCAAGAGCCTTGTATTATCTGGGGTGGACTGAACAAAGTTGAATGCAGAGCTAGGAGCTAACTGGCACAGAGTAAAACAGACTTTAAACTGTGGTTCTTCACTAACTCCAAGTCCATGAACTAACTTCACTAACACACTCCTGAGAACGGTGACTATTCTAAAGGGTGTGAAGGCTCCTTTCCTCCCTGCCTCTGTGAACACATCAATAATCTAAAACCCTGAACAGTTAAACCAAAGAACAAGAGAAAGGCAAGCCACATGCTCTGAAGCAGTCAAGAATTATTCATTGCTTGCTTTAAAAATACTTTACATGTATTTTTAAGAGGTAGTATTTTTTGGTTTGAAGTACATGAGCTTTGGAGTCCTCTCATCTTACTAACTGTGTAAGTTAAAATAATTACATGTGTCACCTGTACTATACTGCCTGGAATATTGAAGTAGCCAGATTGAAAGAGGTAACTATGGCGATGTTCATCACAAACAATGTGGAAGATTTTCTCAAGCTGTTACCCCTGTTTCTTTAAAAAAAAAAAAAAAAAAAAAAAAAGTTTATTTTGAGAGAGAGAGAGAGCAAGGGAGGGGTAGAGAGAGATGGAGAGACAGAATCACAAGCAGGCTCTGCACTGTTAGCACGGAGCCTGATGCAGGGTTTGAACTCATGAAACCGTAAGATCATGACCTGAGCCGAAACCAAGAGTTGGACGCTTAACCAACTGGGCTACCCAGGCGCTCCTAGCCCTTTTTCTATGATGCACATACAGACATTATTCCAACTCCCTACACATGGACCCTACTGGGCCATACCCTCTGGCTCCGTGAGGTATTCTCAGCAAGCTGGAACTATTTGTGAGACAGAGCCATCGAAGCCAGAGGCCTTCGTATGCTAAGGCCAAGTCACGCTGAAGTGATGAGATTATTCATACCTGCGAATAAATTCTCTCAAAACAGCATTATTAATGTATTGATGTAATGATACATAAAAATATTCCACAGGTCAATACTACTTTGCCACTTTCAAAAAGCTTTTACACACATTACCTCAGGTGTGAACCAAGGTGCCTGTTTATGACAGTTTCCCGTCTGACTGTCTCTTTTTGAGGTCACGGTCTCAGAAAGAGAACTCTACATACAGAGCAGAAAGCTGTTTATCCAGCAAGTTCAGGGCAATATGCCTGCCTGACTTGCAGAAAATAACATACTTACTGTAAATCCCCAGATATAGTCACCTCAATGAAGTACTCGGTTTTGCCTAGGCACACCTTGGTCAAAACTCGTAATAATCTGAACCCGAGGGGCAAAAAGACCAAAATGGAGGGCAAGGGGTGGTTTTTATTTTTAGGTCATCAAAAAAATACCAAACTGTTGGTCAGGACGATCCATGAAGAAAGAAAAACAAATTCACATTCTGACTAACAAGGCCTGCTGTGCGTGAGTCACGAACCGAATCAAGCAAGGCCTCTGGAAACAGGAGAAAAAGCATTTAGGAGCCTCGCCATAATCCAGCAATGGGCCTTGTAACTTGTTTGTCTCCTTGCTGAATTATTTCAACACCCGAATGAAGTCCAGGAGAAGAGAGGTCAGCCGCTTTAAAACTTATCTTTGTTCCTACCAAGAATGTTTTCAGCAACCTTGAGGAGGAGTTTAGGGATGACTTTCTTTGGTGTGAACATGAAAATAATGCTAGTCTCATCAACCTCAGGGGAAAGACTCCTTCCCAAGTCATCTCCCAGGCCCTGCACACACCTTGTTTTCTAATAACTCTCCATTTTTTCTCTTCTAGTGCTAGGGAAGGCACTCTAACATAATAATGAAAAGCACGGGCTTTGGGATCAAACTGGGGCACAAATTCTAACTCTGCAACCTCATAGAAAGTGCTAGTCAGCTGTCTTTCCCACACAGCTGAAATGATGATAATAAATAAGCACATACATTAATTAACCTGCCAATGAGGTGTTAATATTGCATTGATATCCTGGCTCTTCGAGGACATTTGATTTTCTGATTTAAATAGTATGACAGGATGTATGTCATGCCTCAGAAACAGAATTTGCTTTATGGTCCTTTTTCTTCATAACCATCCATCCATGTGTTGTGCATTTGTGGAGGACAGAACAGGGGTTAACCTTTTAATAATGCTCATAAGCATGTGGGTTGACTGGGTGGTTTTGCCTATTTGGGCCCAGATTTCGTGATCTTGGCTGATCTAGTTCCTTTGACTGGCACGCTAACTGGGGGCTAGTTATGATTCTATGATCTAGAATGGCCTCACTTGTATATCTGGTGGTTGTTCTTGGCTCCCAGCTGAGCCAGTGGGGATAACTGGACCGTGTGTGCCTCTTCCTCAAGGAGGCTACCTCTGGGTTGGTCATAGGAGGTCACAGGCTCCAAGAGCAACAAGAAAGTAAGCCACAGGGTGCAAGAATTTTACAAGTCTGTTTTTGATGTTCTAAAACAGGTACAAGGCCAATTTAGATTCAGTGCATGGAGAGAGATGCTACTTCCTGAGGGAAGAGCTACAAAGGTTTGGGCTATTTTTGCAATCTACCCCATGCCTTTTGATCATCATTTTAATGCTTTCTCTTTCAAGTCAACCTGGTACATCACATTAGGAAATCCCTGACCTAATTCTATCTGCTTTTTCCCCCTCTACTCCCCCAGGTTTCCTCTGGGTCCATTCAGGAAAGTGTGAAAGACCGTGTGATTGACTCGAGACTGCAGCTGCTTATCACTAAGCCAGGACTCTTCACATGCATAGCTACTAACAAGCACGGAGAGAAATTTAGCACTGCAAAGGCTGCGGCCACCATCAGCATAGCAGGTACGATGGATTTTCACAATCGCATTGCTCCGGAAGAAGGGAGAGTTGGCACTATTCCACATAGCATTTTGGGGGAAATCTGTTTCCTTTTATTTCTTACTCCAGTCCCCTTTGGGCTATTTCTCCTCATTGGGGACATTCCAGAGGTTGATCTAGATCATTACATTGGGAGAGTTACCACCTCGAAAATGAAATCCTCAAATACCCGTCCTAGTGAGGGGTAATTGCTTCCAGGAGTTCGTGTCTCTCTTTTCCCCCCTCCCTTTCTTTCCTTTCCTCCCTCCCTCCTTCCTTCTTTTCCTGTTTTACTTTTTCTTTCTTTCCATTCCTTCCTCTGTCTCCTCTCTCTCTCCCCATCCCCCTCTCTTTCTTTTTCCTTTCATGGAGCCAATCACACTTCTCACGGGTCTCAGAAATTAACTTGGCAGATATTTAACATGGTTGTGCCAATTTCTGCACGGTTATTTCTTGAGGGCATTTTTACTTATGAGTATTTGATCTACTTTGTGGCCTTTCCCTTTCCTGTTTCAGGAAAGTGAATGCAGGACTTACAGGTGTTTTCAAGGAAAAGAGCTGACATACGGATTTCTAGGATATTTGTGTTGAGTTATAAAGGTTTATTTTTAAAATATACATGCGCCAAAGGCTTCTGAGAACACTTGCGGATTTCCTAGAGATGGAAATAATCCCCGTATCAGGAAATGCCAGGCATGTCACACTCAGAATGTGTCCACTGCCCAAGGGTCAGCAGGGGTGCTTGGCCTCACATGTAAGGCAGGCACTGGCCCAACCTGTGCCCAGGGCTGGCTCCCCAGACCCTGCTATTTCTCATCGCTGTGCCACTTCTTTGATCTTCCACGATGGGGAGATTGCTAGTAACGTTTGTGATTTTCATATGAGGGGAATAGAGACCATAGGGAACTATATAGGGAGAACTGGACAAGGCTGGCCGTCTTAAAGCATGCCGGCAACGTGAGGAGAAGATTCAAGGATTCCTTCTGCCTTCTTCTCCACGGACATATCTGCTTGTAGTTATCTTGATATGTCATATCAGTTATTCTAGAATTTTCAGTGATGGGAAATTATTTCTCCCAGAGAGTGGTGAGATTTCTAAAATTAAATTTAACTCCATTTAACAAGTAATAAGAAAATAATTACTGTTTATAAAGCGCCTTGTTTATAAAATACCCTCGCATGCATTTATTAATTACTAGACTCAGGCCATCATCAGGTAGAATAAAGGATGCACACTTAAGTAACAAATGGGATAATTAACGATGCAGTGCCTGCCTTCCAGGGACTTTCAATCCAGAAAGGAAGCCAGTTACCCATATACATTACGGCACGGACTATGTTCTACTGCAGAAGCAGAGACAAAGTATAAGAGCAGAACAAGAGAGAGACAGTTTAAGTTTGGGAAAGAACTACCACTTAAGCAGGAGACAGGAGCTTGAGACAGAAAGGCTAAAGTGTGCTCAGAAAAGAGCAAGTGGGCTGGCAAGCTTAGAGCATGATGGAGACTGAGAGTGAGGTGGCGAATGGGAAGAACGGTTGGAAATGTGGGCTCTGGCCAAGTTATGAACAGCCTGAGTAGGTTGAATGTCTTCTTCAATCAGTGAGAAGTCATCTAATTATTTTAGAGAAAGGAGACCAGCGATACGGTCAGATATATCCATGGTCAAGTGAACAGACGCTGGGTGTACGAGAGTAGGAGGCATGCATGCAGTTAGGTGGCTATTCCAGGAGTCGAGAAGAGTAACGAAGGACTGAGCAACACCTGCAGCACTTGGTGCAGAGGCGAGAGATACAGGACACCTATCAGGATAGAAGCATAGGAGCTGAATCCTAGAATGTAGCAGTGTAGTAGAATGGGTTAAGATGTGAGAGTGAAGGTGTCTAGGATAAATAATAATGGATAAAATAGAATTTAAAAACAAGACCGTGGAAAGAGAGAGAGACAGAGAGAGGCAGAGAGACAGAGAGAGAGAGAGAGAGAGAGAGAGATTTGCACATGACTACTCAAATACAAGAAAATAAACTGATTTAATCTAGTTTAACCTATACCTCCACGGGTGGAAGAGAAAAATTAATGTTGCTAATCTTAAGAGCATTTCATTTTAGGTAATTATTCAGTCATTCACATATTAATTCCCTGCCGGGGCTCTTCCTTCCCTCCTCCCTGCCTCTCCCCAGCCGGCAGGGGAAGGGGGACTTGGACCCATGCAGTGGTGTCCTCTGGAACAAACCCCTACCCCATTCTCTGGTGAAATCTACAGCTGGAGAACCTGTGAGCTCATCTCTTGGCTTTATTAGGACCCAGAGGATCCCCCTGGCAGGCTCAGCACCTTCGAGGCCTTGAGGCTCCTCCTGTAACAGCACTGTCCCCTATATTTCAGTCACATCCTTCATCCAGCCCCTCTCTTGAGTCTACTTTGCAACCTCGGCAACTAGGTCACCCTGTCTATCCCTATGAAGGCAGGCCTGCCCAGTTCCAGTTCAGCTCCCTCCTTATCTGGGCCCCGAAGCAACTTCTGCGTCACTTTCATGTTATACAAATCCGAGAGTCAGACTGATTGACCCAGCTCTGCAACACAGAGCTACCATTTTTACACACATGTGGCCATCCCATGTCAGAATAAGGATTCCCTATAAGGTTCCCTGCTTCTTTTTTTAAAATTTTTAATGTTTTATTTATTTTTGAGAGAGAGACAGCATGAGTAGGAGAGGGTCAGAGAGAGGAGGAGACACAGAATCCAAAGACAGGCTCCAGGCTCTGAGCTAACTGTCAGCACAGAGCCCGACGCGGGGCTCAAACCCGCGAACCATGAGATCATGACCTGAGCCGAACCTGGACGCTCAACCGACTGAGCCACCCAGGCGCCCCTAAGATTCCCTACTTCTAGAGTTCTAAATAAGAAGTCCAGGCCCTCTTCTTTGGCTTTTTCCTTAATTTATGCCTCCCTTCGAGGATTCTGGTCAGAGAAAGTAACCTATAAAATGTATATTTGAATTCCTAATTCCTCTACCTTTCTCCTTTCCACAACATACCAAGAGGGACTCCAGCTTTAGTGTGGCAGCCTTCATAGCCTATCATCATAAATACAAAGATGACTGTGAAGGCAGTGATATGGCAATAAAGAAGGAGACCCTAATATAATGGGTATATCTGCACACACCAAGGCAGATTCATTGCATGGACATGACCTTCAAGATGCTGAAATGACTATAGAACAGGACTGCCACCATACTGTATACAGCACCACCACCCCTGCATCCCTGACCTAGCTCTAAGGAGAGCCTGATCCAATTCCATTAATTAATGGAATATGCCAACAGAGGAGACTGTAATACTAAAAAATTAATGATATCTTCTGGTGGGAAAAAGAGCCTTAAGTTACGGCAAGCAGCATAGAAAGCAAAGGTCTCAGGGTGGAGGGAGAAGTGGTCTTAGGGATCCACACTGAGTGAGGATGGAGGCAATCAGCAAAGGTAGCCTGGGGGGAAATAGCAGTAGTATTTGCATGAGGAACAAGATGGTGGACCCAATGCATGGCGTGGCATTAGCAGCAGAAAGGACTAGGAACCTCCTGTAGCTGCAGAGTTGAAAATAGATGAGAAGCTGTCACCTAAGTAGGAGTAATGGTTATATAGACTGGAACCGAGAGCTTGACTTTAGCCAATGGGCAATGCATACTTGGTAAGTGTTAGGTGCTATAACCAGTGTAAACCCTTCTGTATATGGGGAAAAGAAATGTTACTAAACTGAGTGAAGAGGGACTCCCTTAAGAAGCTAATTCATAAAAAGCTACAAGATCTTTCTGTTTATCCCCTGATCTATTTTTCCCGTTGGTCTCACTTACTGTGAGACTTGAAGCTTCCCTACTTTTCCTAAAATTTCCCCAGGCAGATCTGACGAGGGTGTCTCATGAGTGCAAAGGAATAAGACCTCCAAACCCCATGAGACATCTAGCATTTTCTCTTCCTCTCCTTGGCCCATTCTTTTCAGTTAAATCTGCTAGATGCCTCATGCTAACCCCAGTGCCATCACTGAGGAAACTACCTCCTAATGCTGGGGTGCTCCCTGAGGCAATACTCCAGGAAAGTGAGGCCACATGGGTGAAAACCAAATCCATGAAGCCACTTAATTCAGAATCATTTTTAAAAAGCTTGGTCTTACGCTCCCCAGACCTCCCAGAGCATGAATGTGACATCTGCTTTCTGCATTTTTGCTTTCGGCTCCCCCACCTCCTTTGGCCTCTGATGGCCTCAGAGGTGCAGAGCTTCGAGTCAGACATGGTGACTCCTCTCAACTCTCTGGCAATGCTTCCTTACCCCAGACTCTCCTTGCTCTCATTTCAGCCAGTCCCATCCTCCCCTAGCATTCTGTAGTCAACAGCCTCCTTTGTCACATTCTCTGCGTTTCACTTTAAACCTTTTACTCCATCTGCTTATTTACTCATCCCAGCAGGAAGACTGGAAATGGAAAAATCTGGTCTGGTGCTTAGGATTTATGTCTAATGATATTTCTAGTGTTTGAAGGAAAACAAAAAATAACGATCAGTCTTCATTTTCCCAAAACTCTTCCATGTGTGTGTCTGAATCCTTATGCATTGTTCAAGAAATGTGATGGACTTCTTTCTGACTCATTTACATTTGCTGTTAGTCATCAAACGGAGTCAGGAGAACTTTTGGAACCTCAGCCTATGAACCAGGAAGTTGCATTTCCTTCCAGCCACAACCTTGAAAGGCTCAAGTTGCAATGTAAAATCATCAGGATGCTGGGAATTTGGCCAGGTGCCTTTGTCATTAGGACCCTCGGCTCTATGACAGAGACCAACAAGACAGCCCATGATCCCTGTAATGAGCATAATTCTGAGCCAGATGCCACCAAAACACGCACAGGTACTAATTCTACCAAGTATTTAAAGAAGAATTATCACCAGTGCTTCTTACACTCTTCCAAAAATTGAACAGGGAGAAATGCTCCAAAATTCAATTTACAGGGCAAGCATTACCCTGACACTAAAGCCAGACTAAAGATACAACAGGAAAAGTACCGACAGCTTACCCTGATGAATACAGATGTAAAACTTCTTAGCAAAATATTAGCAAGCCAAATTCAATAGCATATTAAAAAGAGAACTTACCAGGGTGCCCGGGTGGCTCTGTCATTTGAGCATCTGGCTCTTGATTTTGGCTCAGGTCATGATCCTAGGGTCGTGGGATCGAGCCTCACATCAGTCTCTGTGCTGAGCATGAAGCCTGCTTAATATTCTCTCTCTCCCTCGGCCTCTCTCCCCTGCTTGCTCGCTCGCTCTCTCTCTCTCTCTCTCTCTCTCTTGGTCTCTCTAAAATAAAATACAAAAAAAAAAAAAAAAAGAGCTCTCATCATGATCAAGTGGGATTGATCCCTAGGTTGCAAGGATGGTTCAACATATGCAAATAAATGTGATATGCCACATTAATAGAAAGATAAAGGTCCTATTATCTCAATAGATGCAGAAAAGCATTTGAAAAAGTGCAATATCCTTTCATGATAAAAATGCTCAACAAACAGTATAGAAGGAACACACCTCAACACAATAAAGTCCAAACTTAACATCATACTCAGTGGTGAGAGGCTGAAAGCTTTTCCTCTAAAATCAGGAACAAGACAAGGGTACCCAATCTCACCACTTCTATTCAACATATTACTAGAAGTCCTAGTTAGAGCAATTGGGAAATGAAAAGAAATAAAAGGCATCCAGATTGAAAAGGAAGAAGAGGGGCACCTGGATGGCTTAGTCAATTAAGGGTCCGACTTTGTCTCAGGCCATGATCTCACAGTTTACAAGTTCAAGCCCAGTGTTGGACTCTGTGCTGACAGCTCAGTGCCTGGAGCCTGCTTCAAGTTCTCTGTCTCCCTCTCTCTCTCTGCCCCTCCCTCACACATACTCTGCCTGTCTCTGTCCCTCTCTCTCAAAAATAAATAAAACATTTTTTTAAATGTTTTAAATAAAGAAAAAGAAGAAGTAAAATTATCTGTTTCCAGATCACATGATCTTATATAGTGAAAATTCTAAAGACTCCACCAAAAAACCATTAGAACTGATCAACAAATCCAGTAAAGCTGCAGCATATAAATCAACATACAGAAATCAGGTGTCTTTTTATACACTAACAACAAAACATTGAAGAAAGAAATAAAGAAAATCCTCCCATTTACAATAACATCAAAAACAATAAAATACCCAGTAATAAGTTTCATTGAGAAGGTAAAAGATCTGTATGCTGAAAACTCTTTAGAAGAAAAGATTTTGATGAAAGAAATTGAAGACAAGAATAAATAAAAAGATATCCTATTTCATGGATCAGAAGAATTAATATTGTTTAAATGTCCATATCACTCAAAGCAAGCTACAGATTTAGTGCAATACTTATTAATATTCCCATGGCATTTTTCACAGAAATAAAACAATCCTACAATTTGTATGGGAACACAAAAGATCATGAACAGCCAAAGCAATCCTGAGAAAGAACAACAAAGCTGGAGGCATCACACTTCTGATTTCAAACTATATTACAAAGCTATAGAAATCAAAATAGTATAGAGCTGGCATAAAAACAGACACAAAACCAATGGAATCAAGAGCCCATAAATAAGCTCCCATGTATATGGTCAATTAATTTACTACAAAGAAGTCAAGAATACACAATGGGTGGGGAGCACCTGGGTGGTTCAGTCAGCTGAGCATCTGACTTGGTTCAGGTCATGGTCTCACAGTTTGTGGGTTTGAGCCCCATGCCGCCATCTGCGCTAACAAATGGTTCAGAGCCTAGAGCCTGTTTCAGATTCTGTGTCTCCCTCTCTCTCTCCCCTCTTCCCTGCTCATGCTCTGCCTCTGTCTCTCAAAAATAAATAAATGTTAAAAAAATTTAAGAATACACAATGGGGAAAGAACAGTCTTTTCAATAAATGGCACTGGGAAAAATAGATAACCATACAAAAGAATGACACTGGACCCCTACCTTATACCATACACAAAAATCAACTCAAAATTGCTTAATGTCCTAAACATAAGACCTGACCATAAAACTCCTAGAAGAAAACATAAGCAGTAAGCTCTGTGACATCAGTGTTGGTGATGATTTTTTGGAAATATGTCACCAAAACGATAATGATAAAAAATCAACCAGTGGGATAATATCAGACTAAAAGGCTTCTGCACAGCAAAGGAAGCCATCAACAAGATGAAAAGGCTTCCTATGATATGGGAGAAAAATATTCTTAAGTCATGTATCTGAGAAGAGGTTAATATCCAAAATATATAAAGAGCTCATACAACTCAATAGCAAAAGACAAACAATTCAATTAAAAAAAAAAAGGGCAATGGGTCTGAACAGACATTTTTCTTTAAGACATACAGACGGCCAACATGTACCTTTTCAGGTACATGCAAAGGTGCTCAACATGACTAATCATCAGGGAAATGCAAATCAAAATCCCAATGAGGTATCACCTCAAACCTGTTTGAATGACTATCCAAAAAAGGATGAGAGTTGGCATTGGCAAGGATGTGGAGAAAAGAAAACCCTTGTGCACTGTTGGTGGGAATGTAAATTGGTTGAGACACTATGGAAAACAGGGTGGAAGGTCCTGAAGAAATTAAAAATAGAGGTAACATGTGACCCAGCAATTCCACTACTGGGTGTTCATCCAAAGGAAATTAAAACTTGACATTGAAGAGGTATCTGCATTCTCATGATTGCTGCAGCATTATTCACAGTTTATCTAAACAGTAGATACCAGTTACAAGATATGGCAGCAACCTAAGCTTCTGTCAACAAATGGATAAGGTCCATATATACATATATATAATATCTCATCATATATCTTCTGGTATCTCGTATACATATATACATACAATGGGATATTCTGCAGCCATGATAAAGAAGGATATCTGGCCATTTGTGACAACATGGATGAAACTTGAGGTCATTATGCTAAGCGATGTAAGTCAGAGAAAGACAGATATGTATGGTATCACTTATACGTGCTATCTTAAAAAGCCTAACTCATAGAATCAGGGACTAGAGTGGTAGTTACCCCATGCTGGGTAGTGGAGGGAAATAGAGAGATGTTGGTTGAAGGGTACACACTTCCAGTTATAAGATGAGTAAGTTCTGGGAATCTTGGTACATATGGTGAGTATGCTTGCTATGAGACTAGATCTTAAATGCCCTAACCACAAAAAAGAAATGGTAATTATGTGACAAGATGGAGGCGTGGGCTAATGCTAAGGAGGTAATCAATTTGCTTTATATCAGTATATACCTTAAACTTAGACATTATATGTCAGTTATATCTCCATAAAGCTGGCAAAAAAAAATCAGACACCTGTTCAGTAGAGGAGAAGCTTGTATTTCCCCTTCTCAGTGGCATTGATAGGTCCCTCCTGGAAGACTGAGGTTCTGAGTTCTATCTATCCTTATCCAGCCTGAGAGTGCAGGAATGAGTCTGTGTTCCCATTCCTCCTCTAACACAAGCCACTCCATCTACCAACACCCCCACCATCTGCAATTCCCCTTCTCTGGACTGATCTCAATGTCTGGGGCTTCCAGTCACTCAGTTTAAAGCTCAAATAAATATATGTAGCATATCCAAAAATAGGCACATGGAGAAATCTGATGTAGTAATACTGGGGTTCCCCACCCCCACAAAGGACCACATATGTTTATAGTCTGTATTTTAGGAATTGATGTTCCACACTATTACCATAAAAAAATGGAAGTTTGAGTTATATTTTCACAATCGATACAGCTAATGAATATATGTTATGTCTCATGGTCTCTCTCGTGTCCGAGAGTCACATTCCTCTGTCTCTGCACTGTTCTTCCCAGTAACAAGACACGTGGCGATGTCGCAGGGGCTCAGGATCACCTGTTCCACTCACTGCTTGAGCCAGGATAGGTACAGTGCTCTTCCCAACAAAACAGACACCGCGCCCTGGTGTTTCCTGGTGGCTTTATTTGGCTTCAAACTGATTAAAGGTGTTTGTTTTTGTTTTAAATGAAAGGGAAAAGAATACATGAGTAACAGCCAGCAGCCACCTTAAACGGCTGTCCCGCAGTTAGGCATACGGGGCAAGCATTCTTTTTACAATCGGGCAGCTTTCTCATATTAAAGTTTACTGTGTACTTTAGAAGACAGCCAAAATTGTGCTGACTTTTCCAGATAAATGTAAGGATACTGCACATATTGATGACTGTTGGAAATTTTTGGAATTTTAAAAAATCTAGTTTTGAAATCAAAGCACTCATTTACAACTGCAAAGTTCTTGGACCCCTCGCCTGCTCCCCACCTTCCCACCAAAACAAAATGTGACTGGCGGAATATCTGTCAGAAACACAGGCAAACCTTCTGATTCTCTTAATATTCTCAAGACATCCAAGCACCCTTAAATTAGTTTCATTTTTCTTTCCTTACTTGTCCTCAAAATAAAAGCCTATCTAAGCTGAGTACCTCCTCCCAAATACTCTGGCTGGGTTCTCTTTGGCACTGACTGGCACATCTTCATGGTACTGAATCCTTTTACATCTCAAATTGAGGACTCTTTCATATACATAATCTTGGTCATGGTATTTCAACAGTTTTTTCTGCTCAGCTGCTATTAGAACCTGCCTTTATCCCTCCAAATATATACCATTTTCTCTAGAAGAATTTCCCGATGTCTCTTTTCATCTCTTCTATCTGCCCAGGGGCAGAGCTGTCTTGTGGTCTGGGTCCCGTAGATGCTTTAGGTAGGCTGGTCTCTCATCTTCAGACTTGATACAAAGTCCCTTGGTGGCTAGCGGCAAGGAATTTAGAGCTGCCTGGGCTGATAATGCCCGATGTGGACCCAGCCTGTAAAGAATACAGTTCCTGGAGACCCTGTTTGTGCTTCATCTCCTCCAAATACGCCTGTTGATGCAGTATCTGACTCCTAACTGAAGAGAACTTTCCAGAAACTTAGGAATTAGAGCTATCAAAGTTATTTCTTGCAAATGTTAAGATTAAAATGTACTAACTTTTGCTTCTTTTTCCCTTTAATGTGATTTCCTGTGGGACCTTCCTTTCCTGTTAATAGAGTGGAGGTAAGATATGGTTGTCACATCATGTTTCGTTATGATTTTTTGTTTGCCATTCGTTATTTGCTGAATACTGTAATCTTTCAGAATTTCTAATCCTTTTAATACTTTACAAGATAATAATGAAGATGAATATAGGTAATGTCCATTGAATACTTACTATGTATCAGACACTGTGCTAAGAATTTTATATGTATTATTTAAATTTATCCTGAGGCACCTGGGTGGCTCAGTTGGTTGAGCATCCGACCTCGGCTCAGGGCATGATCTCACAGTTCATGGGTTCAACTCCCAAACTGAGCTCTGTGCTGACAGCTCAGAGCCTGAAGCTTGCTGCAGATTCTGTGTCTCCCTCTCTCTCTGCTCCTACCCCAATCATGCTCTGTCTCTGTCTCTCAAAAATAAAATAAACATTAAAAAAATTAAATTTATCCTCAGGACTTCCCTATGAAATAGGTACTGTTATTACTTTTACTGTATAGAACAGGAACTAAGAGAGTTTCTTTGAACTGGAGAGTTCCAGTGACTTACACAAACAGTAAGTGATAGGCTTAGAAATTGAACCCGGAACAAACCCCCTAACCCCCACTCATAGCTTTATCTCATAGATAAGAAAGTATCACCTTGTAATAGAATAGTTTGCAACTTACAGTGTTTTACTTTCAGTAAAATTAGTGGACCTTCATAAAAACTCTATGAAGTGTCATAACTTTGTATCTAATTTTAGAAGTAACAAAACTGTAATTTCAGGATTATCAATTAATAATAGTAATCAGTATAATAGATGTTTTGTGGTATATTTATGATCACCATTTTTTATATTAACATTTCGGTGACTTTATAAGCCAAGACCTACTAGTATCCCTATTTTTTAATAGAAGGAACCTGATACACTAGGAGCTGTCCAGATCACACAGTTGGCAACTATAAAGCTGTCAATCTGAGCTCAGGTAGACAGACTCAAGAACTGAGACTGGTAACTACTATACTAACCCAGACGGCACAGTACCTGAGCAGGACCTAGAACTCCACCCTTAGATTCTCATTCCATGGAATAGAATAAGTCACTGCACTAGTTCTTAATCTTGTGCCAATTTGGGTATCTTTGAAACATTCATTCATTTATCACAATTCTAAGAGATAGTTCTGTCCCCAGGGACTCTACAATGAAGCTGAATATCTACTGAACAGATGTACGACATAAATGTGGTAAAAGTTAGGTTAAAACACGGGCCACCAAGAGAAGAGATCCCATCTTTCCTTCACATGCCATTATGCATCCTTCCTGTCCTTCCTATGCATTTTTATTTATTTATTTTAAATGTTTATTTATTTTTGAGAGAGACAGGGAGAGGAGAGGGGCAGAGAAAGAGAGAGGGAGACACAGAATCTGAAGCAGACTCCAGGTTCTGAGCCTTCAGTACAGAACCAGATGTAGGGCTCAAACTCAGGAGCAGCGAGATCATGACCTGAGATGAGGTCAGGTGCTCAGTCGACTAAGTCACCCAGGTGCCTCCTTCCTATGCATATTTAAACCACTCACTCTATTTCTGACATTATATTGGAAAGCAGAAAAACAAAACAATTTATATGTATTCACGGCCCCCAAGGAATTTACATTTTCCTAGGGGTGCACATGTACACACAGAGATTAATTACAAGACAACATAATAACAGAAGCACAAACAAATTCCAAGGACTCAAGGACAGAAACAGATCATTCAAATGCAAATGCAAAAATTAAGCTCATTCATAGTCAAATAAATGGTAATTAAAGAAAAAGTCCATACTATTTTTCACTTGTGGTAGAGAGAAAACTGCTGTAATCCCCTAGAGAGCATTTGGCAGTTTTTATTAAGAACCTTAAGATGGTTCTATCTAATTGATTGGATAAACCCACTTTTAATTATCTATGTTAAGAAAATAATAAGTGTATGAGCAACAAAACTGAAAACAATATTATATTTATTAGTGAAATTTATGAGCAATGTCAATATCTACCAGTAAGGGAAATTGTGATTAAAAACCACGCTTTTGAAAAAATATAATAGCACAGGAAAGTGTTTATAATACCATAATAAATAAAAATGCAGGAAACAGGGGTGCCTGGTAGCTCAGTCGATTAAGCATCAGACTCCTGGGGTGCCTGGGTGGCTTAGTCAGTTAAGCGTCCAACTTCGGCTCAGGTCATGATCTCACAGCTCGTGGGTTCGAGCCCCGCATCAGGCTCTGTGCTGACAGCTAGCTCAAAGCCTGGAGCCTGTTTCGGATTTTGTGTCTCCCTCTCTCTCTGACCCTCCCCTGTTCACACTGTCTCTCTCTCTCTCTCTCCTAGAAATAAATAAAACATTAAAAAAAAAAAAAAAAAAAAAAAAAAAAAAAAAAAAAGCATCAGACTCCTGATTTCGGCTCAGGTCATGATCTCATAGTTCATGAGATGGAGCCTGCTTGAGATTCTCTCTCCCTCTCTCTCTACCCCGTGCACATGCATGTGCACTCTCTTTCTCTCAAAATAATTTTTTTTAAATGCAGGAGGCAAAAATATATTTACAGGATAATTCTAAATATACTATACACACAACTATGTATTACGTATATATGCTATATACAGTACATAAAACACTATATGTGCTTATGAATATACTGATTTTTTTTAATATACTGATTTTTTAATGTTTTTTTTTAAATTTATCTCTGATAGAGAGAGACAGCATGAACAGGGGAGGGTCAGAGACAGAGGGAGACACAGAATCCGAAACAGGCTCCAGGCTCTGAGCTAGCTGTCAGCACAGAGCCCGACGTGGGACTTGAACCCACAAACTGTGAGATCATGACCTGAGCCTAAGTCAGATGCTTAACCGACTGAGCCACCCAGGCACCCCATGAATATACTGATTATAACTGATATGTGTACAGATACATAAAGTATATACACAGTGTTTATATATTTGGCTAATATAATTTTCACATTTTTAATTAAAATTCTTTCTTCTTTACTTCATCATTCCTTACATCTTTATTTTACACAGAAACTGAGCATGAATTTTAGTCCACAAATGTCTTCCATAAAGGATCAGATATGCAATATATTTGGCTTTGTGGCCATACAGTCCCTGTTACAACTGCTCAGCTCAGCCATGGGCGACTCATAAACGGTTGAACATGGCTCTGTTCCAATAAACTGTTACTTACGGATACTGGAATTTAAATTTCGTATCATTTTCACTTCTTTTGACTTTTTTTTCCCACTTAAAAACGTCAACACCGTTCTTAGCTCGCAGGCAGTATAAAAACGGGCAGTAGGCAGAATTTGATCTGTGGATTCCATTTGCTGACCCCCACCTCAGAGAATCAATTATCTACAAAGACACCAGGCATGAAAGAATAAAAATTATTCCAGTTTGCTTTGGACGGTGGAAGCGGTATTGAACGCTGTCATCGCACTTGTGAGGAAGTACAGTTGCTACCTAAGGAAACATTTTAGGGCAGTTCCCCCTTATCCACAGGTGATATGATCCGAGCCCCCACGTGGATGCCTGAAACACGGAAAGGCCTGAACCCTACCTATACTGTTTTTTTTCCCTATATATGCACACCTATGACAAAGTTTGACTGATAAGTCGGGCACAGTAAGAGACTGACAACAGTAATCCTACCATAGAACAATGATGACGATACACTGTAATGAACGTTGCGAATGTGACCTCTCGAGATATCTTACTGACCGCACTCACCCTTCCTGTGATGCTGTGAGAGGGGAAAGGGAGGTGAGTGACGCAGGTGGGAAAGCGTGGTGTGACCTTCTGAGGCTGCGTCAGCAGGGGCATCGTCTCCGGCCCCTGGCTGACCTTGGATGTGAGACCAGGGTGAGCAGAAGCGCGGATAAGGAAAAAAACACTGGGCCCGAGGACGGCTCTCGGGTGTGCCACGCCAGGGAGGGTGAAAGAACTGAGAGTTTCCACTGGAGGAGGGGGGTTGCCTTAACCCAAACTAGCCTCAGCTGGTCCTCTGGACGTGCCCTTGAGAAAGGAGTGTGCGTTCAAAGGGAGTGGAGGTCTCCTGCAAAGAAACTGCAAGACCACGTACAAAAATGCCCCATTGGATGGGATTCCTATCTGTGAAAGCAGAGAGACAGAAGAGTAAGGGGTGTAGTGAGAATCCTTTAAACGTTCAGTTTGACCAAGGAGAGTTGTGTGTTTTAAGTTAAAGGAGAGACCTGAGATCATATATCCACTGCTGCCTCTAAGAAGAAAAAGTTTACAGAAAGGGAGGTCAGCCAGGTTTCATTCGTCACGAGGCAAGAGAGGGACTGGCTCCACGTGCAGCACGAACCGGCACTTCTGGAGCCTGTCCCGCAGACCATTCCAAAATCACCAGCGTTCTGTGAACAGACCCCTGTGACCTCTGCCCCGCTGTTCGAAAGCCCAACAAGGCCCACTGCTTCTGGGGGGGGGGGGGGGGGGGGTCTCGTCATTTGCAAGCGAGAGCAGAAGACACCAGTGGAGATTCTTTACATTCATCTCGTCCAGTCCCCTAAACGTTGAAGTGTTGGGTTAGGATGAGGGACAATGGTCCCATATGCCCCCTCCAGGGGCTGCCTCTAAGATTTTTGATCACTACAAACATTACATGTTTAGGAGTCAGTATGTTTTCTGTTTTTTTGGGGTTTTTTTTTTTGCTTTTTTCTTTCACATTATGTAGCTAATAAATAATGAGGACTCAATACCATCTGGCCAACTGAGGTTCGAAAGATTTTTCTCGGCTTTTATAAAGACAGGCCACAGAAAGGGACTGCTTATTAATTGCCAGTCATCCTTATTTCTGAGGCTATTTTTATTAATTTTTCTTTTGTGTACCTTTTCTGTTTTATTGTTTTGCTTGTATAGTTAAAGGAAACATCATGAATTTTTTAATTCAAAAAGTACTTATGGAAAAATAAAGACCGAGTCATTCAATGGTTAACACGTGAAGGCAGAACCTGGGGGAATAGGCTCAGCCCAGAGACACTAGGGGAAATATTTAACTTTTACGTGACACAGTTTTTGTTTTAAATGAAAAGAATCCTGCCTGCTTTTATGTATCCCCCCTTTATACAAAGGTATTATGTTAAAAGGTGAGACCACGTAGTAAGGCAGTTTGAAGTGTTTCTGGGTCTTAGGTATTATTCTTCAGTTTCTTAAGAGCTTAGTATCCTTGCTTCTCTTGAACTTTCTTAGTGTTATCATAGACTGGATTTCCCTGCGTGTTTGCTCAACCTTATCCAGCCCAAGTTTTCATGAGAGTTTTCTGTTTTCTTTTTCAAGGCCATCATTTAAAAAAAAATTGAATATTTATTTTTGAGAGAGAGAAACAGAGCGCGAGTGGGGGAGGGGCAGAGAGAGAGGGAGACACAGAATCTGAAGCAGGCTCCAGGCTCTGAGCTGTCAGCACAGCTCCAGCTCAGGAGTGGTGAGATCATGACCTGAGACGAGGTCAGATGCTCAATCAACTGAGTCCCCCAGGAGCCCCCAGGCCTTCATTTTTAAAATGAACTACAAACTACAAGTAATGCAGTAAAATTCGTGTTGCCTGATTAGTGAAAGGCTAGTATGAATTAGAGGAAGATTCTATTATATAAAACATTATTTGAAAGTATAGAATTTCTTGGAAGTTCATTGTTTTACATGAATGAGCTATATACCGTCGAATAGATTTTCTTAAAACACTAGTCAGTGACAGTTTCTAATCCAAGTCTCAGTTGTTTGAATTCAAATTGGGGTCTCTTCACAATTTAAAAATTTCCCACAAATTCCAATTTGTTTAATTCTCTTGCCTTAAAATCCTTTATGTAAAGATAATGAAATGGGCGATCCCAACAGTTGTACAAATCTAAATGAGAATACAGCTTGGTTTTTTTTGTCATTGTTAACAATACAGGTCTGACGGAAAGCATAAGAACATGTTGAGACGGTCACCGTGTCTACACATAATATGTGCCCAAGAAATGGGTGGCAGGGGAGTATAGGAGTTGTTATTATAATTCCCAGCATTCCGCTAGGGGGCAGTGGATGAGAGCAGCGAGTATCAGCAGTTATTTTTTCCATTCTGCCTATCATTCTCAGTTGTTATCGCAGATAAGCTTCTAACCTTATTTTTGTGCTAGCACTATAGAACTTAGATTTTTTCCTCATATATCACCCATTAACACACAATCTGAGTCCCAAATAATTACTTACATCACTCAACAACAGATAAGGACTTTGGGGCTCTGGGTGATCAGATGACTTTCCCCAAATCATGTAAAGAGAAAATAGTAAAGCTGAAGATGCTTTACTTAGCTCCCCTAAGAGCGATATCCAAGCTTCCTCCTCCCTAGGTGGCTTTCTTTTTCTTCTTTAATGAAATGCTGGGAAGATATCTGAGTGAGAGAATCTGAGTATGGAAGGTGTTGCAAAGATGCACGTGTTCTACAAAATTCAGGTACTTAACAATCATAACACACAAACCATGTTCATAAAGCTGGCTCACCATGATTTTATACTTAATCATTTGTTAGTCATCACAGTAGATATGTTTTTAAGATGTCTTTTACTTGCTTAAATCAGCTCCATTTGTAAGAAAGTTATGAGGTGGCTTAACTAAAAGTAGTTAAGTTCTACTTATAGGTAAATAATAAAAATTCTCAAATCTATTCAGTCCTTGATAGTTCTCAAAACTGTCCACATCCATTTTCACATATGATCTCATGATAGCCCTCTCGAGTAGCTGGAGGTGATTACAGCTGGAAATGAAAACAGTATTCAGATAGAACATTTCGGCCAATTTTCTACTACAATCTCCTCCTATTTTTCTGATGCAGAGGTGGAAATTGAAGAAAAATAGACTGAAGGCTAAGAAACACGGCATGATTGGGTACATTGTTCCTTTCTTCTTTCAGTAAGCTACAGAAAGATAACAAAGGCTACTGCAGCCAGTACAGAGGGGAGGTGTGTAATGCTGTCCTGGCCAGAGATGCTCTTGTTTTCTTCAACAACTCCTACGCAGACCCTGAGGAGGCCCAGGAACTGCTGGTTCACACCGCCTGGAATGAACTGAAAGCAGTGAGCCCATTTTGCCGGCCAGCTGCTGAGGCTTTGCTGTGTAACCACATCTTCCAAGAATGCAACCCTGGAGTAATACCTTCTCCTACACCCATTTGCAGGTAAAATAAAAGAAGAAAAAAATGGGGAAATTCTTTTGACCGCAAATAGGGAGAGTTTTTAAAAGACACTCTCATGTGCAATGATACAGGCCAAAGGTGGCTCTTGTCCAAAATAGAAGGTAGTTAATTGGACAGAATTCCTACCATTTAAATCCCTGATGACCTTCTATAATACAAGGGCTCTAAGCTTCTAGAAAATGTCATAAGAGGTACAATATTCTATTATACGTGTTATTGTTCATGTTAGTATTATATTCATAAGTACCCCTGCTTTCTATGAAATAAAAAAATACAAAATCCTGAACAAACATGGACCTCAGGAGTAAGCTAAGATAGTGAAGAGAAAACATCCATTTCAAATGTTTCAGCGTTATTTGTCAACAAATATGAGATGTTGGGGAGCAGTTCAGAATATTATTTTATATCATATGTATATTATTTTAAAATACATTCCACTCAATGCTCTTATTGAAGTACTAACACTCTCATGTGAGAAGAGACTGTATTAAAAAGTTATTTCGTTAAAACCCCCATACTCTTTAAACACAGAAATTCATAAATCCATATTTGATAGAATTATCTTTGCCTTTATTTACTTGTTGTGGAGAAAAGATAGGAAGCAATCTGGCTTTTGAGCCAAGCAGAATGAAGTTCAAATACTATTTGTACTCTTTTCTAATTACATGTGACCTTGGCTAACCTTCAGTTTCCTCATCCGCAAAGGAGAGACAATTACAGGATCAATTGAACCTGTGGTATATGTTAGAAACTGGATTGATATTGTTTGCTTTTGAAGAAAACACATGAAAACTACCAACACAGCACATTTCCACCTCTGTTTTGATAAAACCAGGTCATTATTTTTAGCTTTTACATATGATTGCATCATCATATATACACCTACCTAGTAGAGACCTCTGTTATTTATCCCTGATGCTCACTGTCACTTATATCATAGAAAATCTTTCTTAAGTTCTAAATTTTGATTCATCTCTTGTTCAGCTGGAGAAGATGATTTTTAGAAGATTACATGTAAACATTTTTCCCCATAATCTTGTGATCGTGTGTGAGTGCGTGCGCGCGCATTTCTCACTGACTATTTAGGTCTTAGGTTACATTCAATTATCCTCAAAATCTTGTGTACTCTTGATTGGTTTTTGGCTGTGTTGTAATGAAGAACATATAGGGCAATCCTGAATTTTGTTCCTTTGTAGGGAATATTTTTCTCTTGCCAAATGGTAGGAGGATTCTTTTTTAATATTTGAGATTCACAATATTTGTAAAATTCATCTGGGAGTAATTCTTTTTTCATTATTTTCTTTCCTATAATTAATACCAAAATAATGGATAATGTACCTTGATTATCAGGTTTACTTCCTTCTTATCCTAAGAATGTTTTCTTTTAGTACGTCTTTGAGTATCTTCCATTTTTTGTGTGCTCTAGTTTTCTTATTGGGAAAGATTATCTGTGCTCCGGATTTCTTGCTGGCTCTTCCCCCTCAGCTGTCTCCTCATACATCATTTTCACCATTCATCCAGTCTGTCAGTATTCAGTTCTGACTCGTAAGGTTTTCCTTTGTTACTTGTTCAATGTCTGACAGTGACATTTCTTTGCTGGCTTTGATGACAATTTTAGTTTTGGTGTTGATTTCACTTCTTTGTGGCCTTTATTTTCTTCAGTTACTACTATGTTCAAGCTAACCTAGTTTTCAGTTTATTTTCCATTTCATCCTGATTTTTTTCCCCTGTAAAAGACTCTTCTATAGAGGTCCTCTTTAATACACGGCAATGGAAGCAAAGCAAAACAAACAAAACTTTCTCTAATGTGTTCTCCTGTTTAGAATAAAAAAATAACTTTCCAGGGCATTTGCTTCATCCACATGATGTGGGCTATGGAGTTTTGTTTTTTTTTTTTTTTCACCTAACCCCTACTGATTTTTGCATAGTTTAACTGTGCTGTCTGAATGCAGAAAGTTGTGTTTGTGTGACCCAAGGGTGGGACCCAGGCAGAAGTGGAAGTAAGCTAAGTAACTGCTTGCGTTCTTCAGGCTCTCAGAAGCCTTGAAAGGCTCACTGCTCTCCCTTCCACTGTGGACACATCAAGAATTCAAAATCCCATTGTTGTTCTCATGACCCCTATTGTATTCTGTCACATTTATTCCTATCCTATACACATGCATAGCCCTTTCATTCCACACATGTTCAGTTGGCCCTTACTGACAGGTGGTTGCCCAGAAAAGTGGCAGTATATGCAGTACTATTTTAAAAAGACACCACTGTGACACGGATATGTATATGTATACCATACATGCACACACACAATTTCTTGCTCTCAGAATCCTTTAGATATTGAATGAACAACATTGCTAGTATCTCTAAGTTCTTTAATAATCTATAACTTCCTTTTATTACTAATCCAAAATATCTTAATTTGGAGTTAACCAGGTTTCTCCTAGGTAGTCTATCCTATTTTTTATAGGACAAGCTGAGCAAATATTAATGCACAAAATTCTAATACAACTAGTCTTTCTTCAGCCTCTTCGCTCCTAATAAAACACATGGACAAACAGAACATTTCATATTTAAAGTGACATCACTGTGGCTTTCTCAGATGGAAGCATACACGGAAATGGGATAGGAGGCAGCTTCTCCAAGGCTCGGGTAGATAAGGGTCCACATGCCCTCCTGTAACCTGCTAGGAAGGTGGGGCTTTCTGTTCTGTTGAGCAAAGCATGCGGATGTGCCAGCTGTGCTCCAGTCCCTGACCATTAGCCCTGAGATTACAGGAGAATCTCTCAGGCTAGAAACTGATTGACAACAATCTATGACTTTTATTGTGTGCGTTTTTTAAACTCAATGTACCTTGTTTCTGTACCTTTGCATTTATGTTAATATGAATAAGAGAGAATGCATATCAGGGATTCCTAATCTATCACCTTTTGAGCTTAAAAATTCTTTTCCCCCAATAGCCTTAGCTACGCTTTGAAAACCAAAAAAGACGGCATTTCGTCTCAGGGATATACACTATATTTCATGAAGTCTCACATTATTTACTATAAAAGGATCCTTTCAAAAATGCTTTTGCAAGAACAGACAATGTACTATGGTGATTATTTCCGAATATACAGAATCTAGGCTCTGCCACAAATTTGGCTTTAGCAAGCTATGATTAATCAAGTTTTGTTCTCCCTGAAATATTTTAGAGAATATTGCCTGGCAGTAAAGGAGCTCTTCTGTGCGAAAGAATGGCTGGCAATGGAAGAGAAGACTCACAGAGGGCTCTACAGATCTGGCGTGCACCTGCTCCCAGTGCCAGAATGCACCACGCTCCCCAGCATGCACTGGGACCCCACGGCCTGCACCAGACTGCCATATTTAGGTAACAGAGTTCTCTCAGTGCTCTAGAGGTCAAGACAAGTTTACACTTTGAAGAAACTAAGTTGTGAGCTTAAATCTCCTAATATTTCTAAGCATTTCTTTTTTGGGGGGGGGGGTTTTTTGTTTTTTTTTTTAATGTTTTATTTATTTCTAGGAGAGAGAGAGAGACAGCGTGAGCAGGGGAGGGTCAGAGAGAGAGGGAGTCACAGACTGAAACAGGCTCCAGGCTCTGAGCTGGCAGTCAGCACAGAGCCCGACGCGGGGCTCGAACCCACGAACCGCGAGATCATGACCTAAGCGAAAGTCGGACGCTTAACCGACTAAGCCACCCAGGCGCCCCTATTTCTAAGCATTTCTAATTTATTTCTTGAGTCCTGCCCTTTTTAGATACCTAATCACAGAATCCTACCATATATCCTAATTGCACTGGTTAGCATAAGGGTTTACTCCACTTGGTTCAAAAAGAAATTAAAGAACACTCTTAACTGCTGCTTAAGATCTTATTTCATAAGGGGATCTTATGAAAGCTTGTAACATTTTTTGGAATGTGCAGAGAATGGCTAAGAAACCTCATATTATGTCAGATGAGTGGAATAAAAGAATAAAGTCCCCCTTCTTAGCCGACGAAGCAGATTTCTAAGCATGCAAAAATAAGCCACATGCTTGAAAATGCCGATCTCACAAAACAAAGCTGAATCGCTGCATGTTGTTTAATGAACTTTGTTTGTAAGGAGCTATGTCATTAGCCCTAACGGCTGCTTTAATTTTAATGACATAATCCTTTCTCATTTGAATGCAAAGCATGTTTACCAGTTGTATATTGAAAATTGAAAGAGAACTTGCATTTCTTAGCACTCTCTCACAGATATGTGAGATATCTGGATGCTCATTTAAAACAAATTTTTGTCCTTTCCCCCTCAGATTATAAAAAAGAAAACTTAACAAGTAAGTAATTTTGTTTGTGCCCTTGAACCCTTATGTGTACGTAATTGAATTCGTGCATGCATATTTACACTCCTGCTACATGGTGTCCAGAACAGAATGTACGTCCCCTCTCAAAGGTTTGCTTTGCTTACTGGGGTAAAAGATGAAGGAAGATCATCAGAGATCTTAGCTTAAAGCTTCTAATTGGGCCATCAAAAGCACCATATTTAGTGAACGATACAAGTAATACCCCCAACCCCAAGGTTAGAACTTGCTTTATCTTTTCAATGTCTGCAAAATAAGCAACTGAAAATGCCACTTTTTGATTCTGCATTCTTGATTTTTATACCATTTAATGATTTACAGATGAAAACAAATATTTGTTTCTTCATTGAGCTAATTCACGATCTTCATTTGTGACAAGAGATCCTTCTTTTGGAAGAAGGTGTGTTTTTAAGAGAGTTGATTCCCCAGCATGAAGTTTACAGGGTCAAATCAAATGTTTTTTTTTTTTTTAATGTTTGTTTATTTTTGAGAGAGAGAGAGCGAGCACGGGCAGAGATAGAGGGAGACACAGATCTGGAAGCAGGCCTCAGGCTGTGAACCGTCAGCACAGAGCCCGATGCAGGGCTCGAACCCGTGAACTGTGAGATCATTACCTAAGCCAAAGTTGGATGCTTAACCAACTGAGTCACCCAGGTGCCCCCAAATCAAATGGTTTTAAAAGTGGGTGCCTCCAAATCCCTAGGAAGGAACTCAAGAAGGTTGCTTAGAAAGAGAGGTCCTAGATAAGAAGTTTAATCAGATGATGCTTTAACCCTACCAGAATGCAGACATCTTCAGAATGAAATTGGAAAAGTTTTTCATTTCAATTAACTTCCTCTGATCTGAGCTTTCAAGGGCTTCAATCATATTTATTTCCTATGACGTATATTCTGGGCCTAATTACCTCTGCACCTGGCAAAGTGCCTGGCCTTGATTTTACCAGCTTCCTTCAAGAGCTAAGACTTAAAGTATTAAAAGAAAGAATGCTGTTGGTCCCACTTGAATCACTCAGCATTAATAAACAACAGCGGTACGGAAACCCTATAAATCTGTCACTCTGTAAACCTGTCAAATTGTTGTTTCCAAATTGAAGGAATGAAAAGGAAAAGCTTCAATCCTTTGTCATATAAGTAGCTAAAGTCTACTTTGATTAGACTTTTAATTGGTGACTGTGGTCTTTGTTATCCTTTGTTTACTCATTCGTCCATTCAAGCACTCACTGGGGGTTTACCGTGTGGAAGGTGCTGACCTTCAGTCCCATATCAGACAGGAACACACACAGAAAGCATCCATATTTCTGCCTTGTATACTGATTATAAAAATTGTTGGCTACAATTAGCTAACCACAGACCAATTTCCTACTCTTAACCTATTTTTATGAAATCTTTGGTACATGTCAGAAAATGAACTCCAAATGTCATCAACTGATCATTTCACCTGACCCTGTTACTCAGAACTGGCTTAAAATGTGCTCTCTGGTTAAATGCAATTAGTGTTAAAGAAATTGACTTGAGCTTCTCAGGTAGGTTGATAGTTAAGCAAAGAAGTCATCTTTATGCAGTAGAGTGTCCTTATTTTATGGAGTGTATAAAGCCCTCAAATATCTCTTGAAGGGTTTCTTGATTTCTGAGTAAACTCTATAAAGGATATTGCCAGTTCACTTAGAAGGGTGATGGAAGATTTTCTATTTTTTGCTTGAATATACACAGTAGGATTTCAGTAGTTTTCATTTGTATAACTTCTTTTGCTGAAGTGAAATATCTTTTTGAGCTTGCAATGTCTTTGTACTGTTTACCTTGTCTGCTAACCAGGCATCTCACTACTGCTGAATTCCACAAGGCTGCACATACTCTGTGTATTCCCTCAGATGGGTTTGTGGGTGACAGAGTCTCTGTTTCTTTGCAAATGTTCACATTAGCTTGCTTTTGCCTGGATAGCTGAAAGCTAGATGAGCTGCATCTAGTTTTGAGTGATATTCTCTCAGTAATCTGTAAATGTGATTTCACTCTTTTCCAGCTTCTAGGTTTGAAAATGACTGGTCGTCTGGTATGAGTCTGGTTACTTTTTCTTATAAGCAATATGTTCCTGTTTAGAAAGAAACTTTGAGATTTTCTCTTTATCCTTGTTGTCTGCATGGTGGCAATCCTATGCAATGGGGCCTTACTGAACACCTCTCTCCAACTCTGCCTTCAGGACTTTCTTTCTCTTGGTAGCTTGAAATCAGCCACGGAAGTCAGACCCCAGGCACGTGATCTTTCTAAAGCAAAAAGCTGATCATGCTGCTCCACTGTTTAAAACCCTCTGATGATTCTCTCCATTTACTGCAGGGCCAAGTCCAAATTACCTACCTTGGCGTGCAAGGCCTTTTACGACCCAGACCTGGTTATCTGCAGCCTTACCCAGACACCCTCCCCAACTCAACAATGCAACTGTCAGGTGCACTTTTAGGAAAGTGGGCCAACTGCTTGGTTTGAACGCTGATACATGTTACTCCTTCTTTGCGGAATACTACCTCCCTACCTGATCCCCCCTAGTTCCATCCACACACAAATGCCTTCTACTGGGTGTTCCCCCTTTTTTAAAAAAAATTTTATTAATGTTTATTTTTGAGAGAGAGAGACAGAGAGACAGAGACAAAGCTCAAACCCACAAACCGTGAGATCATGACCTGAGCCAAAGTCAGGCGCTTAACCGACTGAGCCACCCAGGTGCCCCAATATGTATGATATTTTTGATAAAAAAATTATCCTTATATTTACTAATGAGATTACACTACCAATTTTACAAATTATATTGCATTTCTTTCCATGTTAAATAAGGTATGAACTGCCCTATAAAATCCAGATACAAAAATAGTCACCTCTTCCTGCCTTTCAATGATTACTCCTACTTTATTATTAGCAGGAAGTCCTGCTTTCCAATTTAAGCCTCCCCCCTCCCCACCCATCTTGGATTGAGGGTTTAAAAAAAAATTTTTTTTTTAATTTCTGAGAGAGAGAGACAGCATGAGCAGGGGAGGGTCAGAGAGAGACGGAGACACAGAATCTGAAGCAGGCTCCAGGCTCTTAGCTGTCAGCACAGAGCCTGACCCGGGGCTCAAACCCACGAACCGTGAGATCATGACCTGAGCCAAAGTCAGATGCTTAACCGACTGAGCCACCCAAGCACCCCATGGATTGAGTTTTTTAAAAACCCTTCAGATGACTCAGTCCAAAGAAAGTCAGATCGGCTTCCCAGCCAATCATAAAGGAACCTGGGGAGGCTAAGTCCACTGTTGCTGTGACACCGATGAGAAATGCTGTTGTTGCTCGGAAATGCACTGTGTGCCGTTTTTCCAGTTCCAGTCCTGGGCTGATGTCCTTCCTGTCACAGAAGTGGCCAAACTTGAGCTCCACGGGCTTTAAAACCATTTGCTAGCTACTGGTGCTCAGGTCGTAATAACTGTCCACTCCTACACTAAGAAGTCATACAAGGGCACCCCTTGTCATCTCTGCTTTTGCAAGTGTCCTATTTCAAACGCCTTTAGGCATCTGCCACAATAAAAGTTTCCTTTTGATTTTGTGATACGTTATATATTTCCTTATACCAAACACATAATTCTTTTGCTACATTGCATCCACTTTATAACGTTTCATTTAGGATTGTTTAAATCTATGTTCCTTAACCTACGTATGCACTTCTCTTTTGTGCTAACGTCGCCAGGGTGTGGTATTAGTATTATAATAACTCTCTAAAATAATTTCACGGATCTTTCTCTTACTATAACATTTTATAAAATCTGGAAATTTTATTTCTTCTGAGACCCAAAGAACGTCTCCATGATTCTTTAATGACTTTTCAATGTTCTGGTTAAGACTATCTTCAGATTTTCTGATTTTTCAAATTTGGCAAATGTAGTGCTACCATTTTTCTAAAGATTTAAAGAATGCTATTGCACAATTACATTCTACTGTCATAACTCCTTTACCATTCCTAATTTGATATGTTTGTGCTTTTCTTATCTTTTAAAAATTAAAATTCTACTTACTAGACTACTTTATAAAGATAAGACCAACTCATGACCTATTTTTAAGTTCTAGCATTTGTGGTATGTGTATTCTAACCAATTAATTACTGCTTGTACATGGCTGTTTATCATCTATTTTTCTCTGTTTTCTGTCGTTTTTGTTTCTTTTCCAGAAGTCTTGAGTTAAACGCCTAGTTCATTCACTTTCATCCTTTTTATCTAACGGAAAGAGACAACACTTAGTTTACCAATGAGCACGGCTTTGGCCAAAGCTTATATACTCTATCAGGAAATTACTTTCGAATCTGTCACTGTGGCTACTTTTTAATCTTTGATTGAAAAGTTATTGCATTTTTTTATTTTTCTAGATGTCCCATTAGATTTTACTTAGTCTACTGTTACTTGCATTTTAGTCAAGGAATAAGTCCACATAATTTCTGCCTTTGAAATTTGAGAGTTACTTTTGTGGCCTGACAAAAGATTGTGTCTGTCAGTATTTCACAAACATTTGAAAACAGGGTTTACTCTCTCTGTGTAGGATACAAAGTACATTGTTTGCTATTAGAACATTCTTATCAACTATATTATTAAAATACTCTATATCTGCATTTTTGTCTTTACTCAGTCAATTAAAAGAATATAATACAGTTTGTTTTAATAGATACACAGTGGACTTTGCACTCCACAGAGTGATATGAACATGGCATCTGATGGTTTCCAGGGTAATGCAGATTTTACCTTGTTTTCATATTGCATTGACCTTTTTTTTTTTTTAATGCTTATTTATTTTTGAGAGAGAGGGAGGCACAGAATCCAGAGCAGGCTCTAGGCTCTGAGCTGTCAGCACAGAGTCCAACACAGGGTCCAAACTGATGAACTGCAAGATCTTGACCTGAGCCAAAGTCGGACACTTAACCGACAGAGCCACCCAGATGCCCGCCCCCCCCCACTGACTTTTTTAATAGGAGTTTGACAGTTCCATTTTTAGATGAACTAACTTCTCATTTGTGTCTAAAATTTCTACTCTTCATCTCCTATTATTTTTGTTTTGTTGGTAAATCAACAGTAAATGTGTATAAAAGCTCAGCTGTAGACAACCCTGACCTCAAATATAATTTCATGAAGTTATTTTATCTCATAACTTAACAATTTCCATAATTGTTGTCAGGTCATTAAAAACATGATACAGTGTAAACAGCACTAACCCAGGATCTGCATTTGTCTTGGAAAAAAAATATTTCCTTTCTCTGGGTCTCATCTTTAAAATACAATGATTCTGTAAGTTGGATTTACTTACAACTGGACCTCTGGATTCTTACACTTAGCCTTTAGAGAGGTATAACCAGGGAGGACCTGATCCATAGAACATATCCTTAAAATTAAATTTAGTTTACTAAACTTATTTGAATTTAGCGAAGATTGCTTGAATGCAAAGATTGCCTCTTAAAAGTTTAAGAATGAATGAAAAGATTTATTGTTCACTTACAGCATTCCCACCAATGACGTCCTCAAAGCCGAGTGTGGACATTCCAAATCTGCCTTCCTCTTCTTCCTCCTCCTTCTCTGTCTCACCTACATACTCCATGACTGTAATAATCTCCATCATGTCCAGCATTGCAATATTTGTGCTCCTTACTATAACTACTCTTTATTGCTGCCGAAGACGAAAACAATGGAAAAATAAGAAAAGGTGAGATTCTAATTTAAGCTAATCACCTGCAGTAATATATTAAAACCTACAGACTTAATATGGGAATTGGGGATGGGAAGAAGGATCTATAATAACATGGCCAGTCTCTTTAGGACGTCAGTTGCCTTAAGATCAAGCACCCCACCATGATCATTTAAAATATCAGTAACTTTTTGCATAGGATCACATGTCCCAAGCTTAACTTTTCACAGTAGAGAGAATCTAAACAATAATTTGGAAGAATATGGCTACTCCTGCTCAGCCCCATTGCTATGCCACATGGGATAGTGACAAAGTTCCCAAGAAAATGTGCTTTGACTCCAAGTAAAGCACTTCTTGCTCTAAAACTGAAGGATCTTCAGCTGCCTTAGTAGAATTTGTTTTGTTTCCTCCTAGTATCCTCTCTTTAAAACCAAAGCCTGAAGTCGGATGCTTAACTGACTGAGCCACCCAGGTGGAGGGCACTTGTTGGGATGGGCACTGCATGTTATATGGAAACCAACTTGACAATAAACTATGAAAGAAAAAATAAATAATTAAAAGATTAAAAAATAAAAATAAAACCCAAGCCTGAGTACAAAGATCTCATCTGACCTTGAGTTCATTATTGGTCTTGCCTGTCTCACCTGCAGAGAGTCAGCGGCAGTAACGCTCACAACGCTTCCTTCCGAGCTCTTACTAGACAGACTTCATCCCAACCCCATGTACCAGAGGATGCCACTCCTTCTGAATCCCAAACTGCTGAGCCTGGAGTACCCAAGGAATAACATTGAATATGTGAGAGATATTGGAGAAGGAGCATTTGGAAGGGTCTTTCAAGCAAGGTAAAGTTGCCCATGTGAAAAATCTTTCCACCAAAATTTGTATCTGAAAGGCTACCAAATCACTACTTTGATGCCTACACTGAATGTATGATGCTTATTATCAAATAATTCTTCACATCACCTTCTGGAGTACTATACTTTGAGTCTTAATAATTTTTCGTCTCTGCTGAAAAATAGGGCTGGGTAGAAGGAGAGAATCTTCATTTATGCCATATTCAAATTATAAGCAATTAGCAAATTTAATCATATTTCCTTTTCAGAAATAATTTTATCATACATTTTAATCATAATTTCTTGCCTTCTGTTTAGTAAATAATTCTAAAATTTACTTCTCTTCCATTTCCTATCGCTATATTCTTCACTTCATTTAAAATTGACTTTAAACTACTGTCTCCATTTAAGAATTCAGACTCTTGGGGTGCCTGGGTGGCTCAGTCGGTTAAGAATGTCTCGGTTCATGGGTTTGAGCCCCACAATGGGCTTCATGCTAACAGCTCAGAGCCTGGAGCTTGTTTCAGATTCTGTTTCCCTCTCTCTCTGCCTGGCCCCCTGCTCACACACACTCTCTCTCTCTCTCTCTCAAAAATAAATACACACTAAAAAAATTTTTTTTGAGAATTCAGAGTCTGACACACGTAGATATTAAATGGATGTCCGTGAAATGGCAAAAACAGAAAAGGGAAAAAAATAATGTGAAAATGCCAGAATACAATAAGCTCAAGGAAGGAGTACATATGGGGATCAATACTAGCCCATTTACTGCCTTTCTGTGAATTGGAATGACATACCCTTTCTGCATGGATGTGCTCAAGACACACAAATGGGCCAGAGAATGGGGACTAGGTTTTAATCACTAATTGTCATTTTGTCCTGGTGTTCTTGGGCAGGACACAACCTCAACTCCACTCATAGTGGCCCTGGTATGGAGGTTACATAATTAATGACAACCTCACACAAATTCTTATTGGGAACCAAAAATATGCAAGGCAGCATTTGAGGCTTTAGAGGGATTTAAAGATGAATAAGCCATGGTCCCTGCCTTCCAGAAATTTAGATTCTGGCCAGACATTAAGGGTTTAGGATGGTAATGACAATCTCATTGGATCTGTGTACTTTAGAATTCCTGAAATGTACAAATAATGCATTTTTCAAACTTAATCTGTGTTGAAAGGAGTCCCAGTGCTTCTTATTAATTGGAGTCAAGGAGTTTTAAGTACAATCTACTGTTGGCATCTTCCTTTGATTCTGTGGCTCTGGGAAAGGCTGCAGAAGTGGAGGGAATGTATGTGAATGTGGGTAGATTAATGTGGGTATGTATAATGTTCCCGATCTTTGATTTCCTTCTAAACAAACATATCTCTCAGGGCTCCAGGCTTACTTCCCTATGAACCCTTCACAATGGTGGCAGTGAAGATGCTCAAAGAAGAAGCCTCAGCAGACATGCAAGCCGACTTTCAGAGGGAGGCAGCCCTCATGGCAGAATTTGATAACCCTAACATTGTGAAACTCTTAGGTATGAATACAGAAATGAGGGGCGCCTGGGTGGCTTAGTCGGTTAAGCGTCCGACTTTCGCTTAGGTCATGATCTCATGGTTCATGGGTTCGAGCCCCGCGTCGGGCTCTGTGCTGACTGCCAGCTCGGAGCCTGGAGCCTGTTTCAGAGTCTGTATCTCCCTCTCTCTCTGACCCTCCCCTGCTCATGCTGTCTCTCTCTCCTAGAAATAAATTTAAAAAAAAGAAGAAGAAGAAGAAATGAAATGCATTGCGTCCTCCAGACAGAGGCTTCCCTCATTTTCCTCCTTTATCCTACATTTGTGCTTTTTCCTTCACTTCTTAGTCAGAGAGACATCCCTGTTCCTTCCCACATATTTTCTACACCAGGGAGTGGAACGTTACATTACATAACGTCAGTTCAAAACATTGCTTTTTTTTTTCCAGTTACTCAGAGAAATATGTTGTCATTTCTATAATTTTCTCTTTAGGATATATAAATATACTGATTGCTGAGTCCCTAGAATTAAACACCAGGCCCAATATAAATAAGCCAAGATAATAGTATTCATTACTTCTCTTCCTTTTTGACCAGAGACTTCTAATTTTTGCCTGAAAAAAAGAATAATAGGTCTAATAATCTATTTTTACTGTGATGTGAAATTGTGCCCAAGTGATCTAATATTTCAAGGTGTCCTATTTCCCTCTCAAATGGAGCAAGACTTTAAGATTTGAAAATGTCCTGCTGGCACTCACCCTGAGACTCTATGTTAACACCGTTTTTCTTTCTAGAATGAACATCCTAAAGCCTAAATTTTGCAGTTTTACTGAGCGCATCACCTAAGATTTGGGATTGTTTATGTTATCCTTTCCAAACAGCATACACCTTCCTTATCATCCTTCTCTGCAGAAATAGCGGAAACACAGAGCCATTAGCTTACATGCTCAAAGCAAGCACCATTTGTTAAGTTCACTCATCAAGCATGTACCAAGCCCTTGCTGTGCCAAACACGTGGTGTATGTGTGGGATTTTAAAAAATAAGCCCCGACTTCTTTCAGAGCGCTAAGATGTTGGAGGAGAAACCTCAGACTAACGGATGATTGTCACAGGGCCGTAGGTCCTCCGCTACAGGCTGATAGAAGGCAGTGTCCTTCTGATACAGGCAGTGTCCGCGATGGGGGCATTTAGCAGGAGTGATGGATAAACTGAATCTTAAAAGGTAAACAGGAGGTGTTGACCCACACAAACGGGGTCGGGGTTCGAGCGCGATGCTGTCCACAGAAAACGGGGGCCCCCTAGTCCCTGATCTGGCCACGTGCTTTGGCAGCCCTCTTTCCAGGGCGTCACTTGACACACCCAGCCTAACGAGGGCCGCGGTTTCCGTTGCAGGCGTGTGCGCCGTCGGGAAGCCCATGTGCCTGCTCTTTGAATACATGGCCTACGGCGACCTCAACGAGTTCCTCCGCAGCATGTCCCCGCACCCCGTGTGCAGCCTCAGTCACAGCGACCTGTCCGGGAGGGCCCAGGCCGCCAGCCCGGCCCCGCCGCCGCTCTCCTGCGCCGAGCAGCTGTGCATCGCCAGGCAGGTGGCCGCCGGCATGGCTTACCTCTCGGAGCGCAAGTTCGTGCACCGGGACCTGGCCACCAGGAACTGCCTGGTGGGCGAGAACATGGTGGTGAAAATCGCCGACTTCGGCCTCTCCAGGAACATCTACTCGGCGGACTACTACAAAGCTAACGAGAACGACGCCATCCCCATCCGCTGGATGCCCCCCGAGTCCATCTTCTACAACCGCTACACCACCGAGTCGGACGTGTGGGCCTACGGCGTGGTCCTGTGGGAGATCTTCTCCTACGGCCTGCAGCCCTACTACGGCATGGCCCACGAGGAGGTCATCTACTACGTGCGCGACGGCCACATCCTGTCCCGGCCCGAGGACTGCCCCCTGGAGCTGTACAACCTGATGCGCCTGTGCTGGAGCAAGCTGCCCGCCGACAGGCCCAGCTTCCCCAGCATCCACCGAATCCTGCAGCGGATGTGCGAGAGGGCGGACAGGACGGTGGGCGTCTGAGCGCGGGGACCCCGGGATGCCCCGCGGGCGCGACTCAGATTCTGGGAGCCTGAGGAATCCGAGCCGCTTCCCTCCGCAGGAGGGCAGCACGGAGGACCGAGCCGCGCGAGGAACCGATGGATGGCGCCCCGCGCGAGGGGCGTGGCGGTCAGTTTCTCGCGAAGAGCGCAGTGCAGAGCTCCTCCCGCACATAGGCCACCGCGCTTGGAAAGGCAGACTGGGACCTATATTACGGGTAAGAAGAGCATCCTCTTGAGTTCCTGGCTCGGCTGGCAGCAGAGGGAAACTGCTGGATTATATTTGAATATGAAATGTGATACAGAGCTTCACTTTATTCAATAGAGTTTACTCCTGTCCATATGGAAGTGGTGTATCTTTCTGTAAGACATTTCGGTAAAGCACCGAACACTAAGAAGAAAAAAATCATTCATTGTCTCCCCACCCAAAGATGAAGGGTGCTGGGGTTTTTGTTTTTTTTTTTTTTTTAATTGAATTTCTTTCTCGCATTTACGCGTAATTTTATATTTGTTTGTATTCCCCGGAGTTGTGGTTGTGCTTCATTGATAGAGGGCTTCTAAGGAATAAAACGATAAAGCAGTCAGGCTATGTCCCTACTGTGATTTTTAGTTCCCTTTTCCGTCTTCGTATTTCTTCTCCTTTGGAAGTTTTTCCTTTCTGGGCACTTGTCCTAAATTTCATCTGCTTATTTTTTTTCCCCTCCAGTTTTTCTGAAAAATGTTTTTGCGTCTCAATTAATTTACCTTTTTCTTTGAAATTTTTCTTGGTATCTTTTCCTTTGCTTTCATTAATTTTTTTTCACTTGGCAGGGCTTTCTGTCCTTTTGTGATTACTTTTTTTTTTTTCTTTTCATCTCATATATACAATGTATAGCCAGGCAGAAATAAGAACTTTTAAAGTAAGACTGTAGACTGATGTATATATAACTTTTGCCAAGTAATACCATTTTCTTCCGTACTTGCTTTTGAAGCTACACATTTCAAATTTGTCATCCACTAATTTATTGCCACAGTATATTAAATCTCCTAAACCATAGTTTATGAGATTTCACAAGATGGTCTTATGGCTCCAAGTTATTTCAAACTTGATGTTTTTGTGCATTTTGACATTTTTCCCCTTCATTTTTTCCCGTTACCTGTTACTATAGGTAACAGCATTAATATAGTGCTAGTTAACAAATTTTGCAGGACTATCAACCCTATCTTGTTACATTTTATGATTCTGTAAAAAATAAAAACGCTAGGGGCACCTGGGTGCCTCACAGTCAGTTAAGTATCCGACTTCAGCTCAGGTCATGATCTCGCCATTTGTAGGTTCGAGCCCTGCGTTGGGCTCTGTGCTGACAGCTCAGAGCCTGGAGCCTGCTCCAGATTCTGTGTCTCCCTCTCTCTCTCTCTGCCCCTCCCCCACTTCCATTCTGTCTTTCTGGAAAATAAACATTTAAAAATTTTTAATAAATAAATAAAACTAAAAACCCTCTGGAATTCAGATCCCTGATGCACAGGTTTTTCAGAGGCCCCATCATGATGTATCTTTTTCTAAGGTCAACATGAATATGAATTTATTTCTGAAGTGATATGAACCCAAATACTCCTGAAAAGCAAATAAACAGTGAAAGAGAAAATTACAATCTACTGTAGAACAACTTACTTTAATTCAAACTAGGTGGTAGTTAGGGCAATGGAGAAATGGTCTGAGTTTGTAAAAGTAGATTTTCAGCTGTTCTGCAGGAAGAATCCACCTGAAATCTCCAAGCTTCCTTCATGCAATAATTTGTCTTTGCTGGAAAAACTGCCATTTCTTGTTCATAGTCCCTCCACACAACCTAGACAAAAGCATAGAAATTACCCTGAATTTTGCCCACTCCTTCCTCCCTGATATTATATCAATTTTACTTTCTAAAACCCTCCTTCCTGCTCACATCCCTTTCCTTCTAACCCACCTGCCCATTACACAGATTCTATCACAACCTTCCTTCCATTTCACACCCAAGCAGATTCCATTGCCATGACAATGTAAGGACATGCTGATTCATGAATAGAGAAGTCAGAGCTCAGGACTGAGACCTAGAGAGGTACTTTAGATAAAAGTCATGATTGTAAGTCCAAAAGTCAGACAGTCATCCAAAGGGCTAGCTGAAGAATAAGGTCACAACATAAATCCGTAACAAAAGGCCGAGCGGTCAACAGAGCAGAAAAGCTGGCGAGGCCCAGTATACAGTGTGCATATCCTGTGTAGATATCCATGGCATACTTTAAATGGTTCCCACGTGTGTGTCATACATGCTCTGCAAACTTCAAAGATGTCCTCAGGCTTCCTCAGCTGAGAAAGTTTTATTATATAATTTTTTAATGTTTTATCTATTTTTGAGGGAGAGAAAGGGAGCAAAGAGTGAGTGGGAGAGGGAGGGAGACACAGAGTCTGAAGCAGTCCCCGGGTTCTGAGCTGTCAGCACAGAGCCCAGCGCAGGGCTCGAACTCCTGAGCCATGAGATGACCTGAGCCCAAGTCCAACTCTTAACCAACTGAGCCACCCAGGTGCCCTGAGAAAATTTATAAAAGACATGGAAGCCAAGCCAAGCCTGAAGAAAATCAGGGTCGGGACAGGAACTCCGAGTACCCAGCGTGTGGCTCGTGCTGCAGGAATCGTGGTGCAGAATCAGGTGTCTAGAGCTCTGGTTCTGTGGCCACTTTGAGCTATTCTGTGTCCCTCCCTGCTGCTGAATAACCGCCCTTACTTTCCTGACTCTTCTTCGATGCTTCTACAGCCTCATGGAGTCTCTGTGTGTTTTTTAGGCTCTGGTATTCAAGATCTCAAAGCAAACAAAGCATAGGGATATAGGGAAATGCAGTGAGTGAATGAGCGAGTTAGTAAGCAAGTAAATGTTATGGAAGCCATTCAATTTTCTTAAATACGTAAAAGTAACCAAAAACCAGAATAAGCAAAAGTCCCCTGATAACGGTAGTAATGAAAATACTATCAGCTAGTACTTAATGAATGCTTACCATGTATATTCTAAGGTCTCTAAGTATATTAACTTCAGTTGCATAGCATCCCTGTGATGTCAGTACTGTCATTATGCCCATTTTATATGTAACTGACCCAAACACACAGAGCAACAGAGCCTAGGTTATGACCAAAAGAGGCTGAGCTCTCAACCACGATACTACGGTGCTTCGGATGAGTACAGAAGGGAACAGCTGAATCTTGATGCCTATATGGGGGTTATTTGTAATTTGCATGTAGTTTCAAAGAACACACTATATCCATTATACTGCTAATTGCCTCTCCAAGTCTTGAATAACAACAATAAAGTATATTTTGGGATTGTTGATTCAATCACAAAGTCAAATAAACGGTGTGTTTACTTTTTTGTTAGTTCTAAGTGCATTTTCAGGTTATGTTAAGGTCACCACCTTATTTCTTTAGCACTCACCATCAGGTTCCATATCTTAGGAACACAGACCCATTTTTACCAGTACTGTTTTGTTAGATACAGATCTTTCCCATTGTAAAATCACTGTATAAATTCATAAGGAGGGACAAGAGAGAGACACTCACAGTACCATTGTTATCAAGTGTTAGAACAGTCACCAACACGCCATGTTAAGTGGTCAAATATCAAATGTGCCAAGAATACCAGGATATTGCACGTGGCACCAAAAGAACATATTCCCCGGTTTTGTGATAAAGCAGAAAAAGAACACTTCTCTCCACTTTATAGTGCAGTATAAACTGTTCTGTGTCATTAGCTATTCTTCTAGAAGTCCAATTTAATTTCTGAATAACGTTCCATTTTATGGATATACCGTAATTTAGTTAACTTCTTTTTGGACATTTGAGTTTTTCTAATTTTCGCTGTTACAAACAATATTGTGATGATCATCCTTATTTGCATGTGTGCATAATGGTCTCTTAATGGAAATTCTGAGGAAGGGAATGAATGTCTGGGCCAAATGGCATGCACAACATTAAGGCTTCTGTTAGGTATTATCATAGTCTCTAGATACATTGTTCCCATCTGCATTGTACAAGAGATCTCATAGCACTAAACATTTACTGTCACAGAGAATTAATTCTCTTACTTTTTTAGAAGACTTGTTTATTTGGTACTAGGAAAAGATGACCTTGTTTTGATTTTATGTTTTAAATTACTAGTGAGGTTGAATTTTTCTTGTTCCTAGGTCACTTACAGTTTTTATTTTGGGAATAATCGATAACCCATTTTTCTGCTGTGTTGTTCTGTAAGTGACTTGCAGGAGTCATTTTATAAAACGAATATTTAAACTTTGTGATACTTTACACAAAAGGGAAAATATATACATGCTTTTACCTTAAAATAGCATTTACTTTTTTGCTGCAAAAGCAATATTTGTTTATTTTTTGAAAAGAGAAAATAATAAGCAATAATATGCAATAACATATAGTGTAAAATAATAGAGAAAATGAAAAAACACCAACCGGTGAGAACTAACATTAACAGCATGATAAATACGGTTTCAGTTTTTTTCAGATAGGTGCATTGGTAGGTAGGCAAATAGATAAATGACAGTTAGAGATAGACAATGAAACCCAGATCATACTGTTACATTGTTTTGAGCTTTGTATTTTCACTGAATGAATCATGAACTTCTTTCATATCAGTAAGTATTTATATGCCTTACCATTTTTGGTGGTTGAAAAATATTCTATCATAAGGACCTATAATATTTAACTATTACTCCATTATTGGACATTTAGTTTTATTTTTCATTGTAAATATTTTGATTAATAATCTTCTTGCTAAATCTTATGAGCATCTATCTCAAGTGGTTTCTTCAGTTATAACTTCTAGAAATGTAATTTCTAGACCAAAGGATATATATATACACACACATATATATATGCCCTTTTCATTCTTTTTAATATATTGATAAAGTATCTTCCAGAATTATTTTATCAATATACAAATCTTCCAGCTAAATGAGTGAGCCTGTGTCTTTCAGATTCTCCAATATTGAGCATTTTAATACTTGCCAGTAGAATAGCTTAAAATTTTATTTTGTATAGCTTATGCTTGTATTTCTTTAAATGAGAGAACACTGAATATATTTTTAATGCTTTGAGGATAATTTACTCTGATTTGCCTCCTCCTCCTATTATTTTTCTACTTGGTGTATCTTTTTCTTATTGCTTTGTAAAAAGCACTTTAAATATTAAGGAGTTAAAATTTGTCATATACGTTGTAACCACTTTTATCATGTCAAACATATATACTTCTATTTGTCTTTCACTATAAGAATTTATTAAACAGGAAAGAACGTTGAATTCTCAGTTTGTTGAGATAATTGTGGCTTTTTCCTTTATGAATCTGTTAGTAAGTAGAAATGTATGAATTGATTTCCAAATGTTCAAATATCCTTATGTTCTGGGAATCAACTCTCTTGGGATGTGTCACATTAAACTTTTAATTCACTACCAAACCTGTTTTGTTAACATTGATTTGCATCAATATTTATATATTCATAAAATTAAACATTTACCATTTTCTTCTTTGTTAGAATTTGGTATTAGCATTATGATAGTTTCAAAAACTTAGGAGTTTTTCCTCTATGATCCTGGTTAGTTTATTTTAAAATAATGGTTAGGGCGCCCGGGTGGCTTAGTCGGTTAAGCCTCCAACTCTTGGTTTAGGCTTAGGTCACGGTCTCGCGGTTCGTGAACTCAAGCCCCACAATGGGCTGTGTACTGTCAGTGCAGAGCCTGCTTGGGATTCTTTCTCTCTCTCTGTCCCTCCCCTTTCTTTCTCTCAAAAAAAAAAAAAAAACCTTTAAAAAATTAAAAATAAAATAAAATGGTTGCTCATTAATGATAGCAATACACACACCTATTTTTTAAACTCTCCTAAAAAGAGTAGAAATAAAAAATTTAAAAATCCCCTCTTCCAATTCATCTCTAGTCCTAGTTTCAGCACAAACCATTTTACCCATTTCTGATTTCAGTTCCTCTCTTGATTCTCACTGCAATTCTAATAAATACATTTACTGTCTAACAAATATTCTCTCTGAATCGATCAATTAGAAAAGCTATGTCATATCTCCCTTCATAAAAGATGGGCAGTTCAGAGTACTTTTACTCAAAGTCCTCTTGAGTTAATGTTAATTAACTTATTATCAGTTATATTGCTTATTACACTTTTTAAAATAGACAAAGATCACCTGCTGATTCTGGACTATGTAAGATACGATTAGAGCTCCCACACTTGCACTGCTTTTCCCTTTCTCCCTGCATGCTGTCAGCTATACGCCTGTTTCCATATTTGCATTTGGTTCTGCAACAAATTAAGATTTGAGTGTTGACAATAGGTTGATTCTAATCATGAAAAAAAGGAACAATATCTATAATAACGTGATTACGTAAATAGGCATTGCCAAAGAAATGATATTCAATTATTTCAATGTTATAATGCATTTTAATATCCATTAATTCTTTTTATTTCCTTTTTTTATAGATAATATGTCAATTAAAATATCACAGAATTTTTAAGTTCTGTTATTTTTTTTCCTTTCTTCTGCCTCTCTTCTCTCATAGTTTTATTTTCCACAAATGTCCAGTGATCATTTATTTAACATACATAATTACAAAGAAGAGTTGTTTTGATTCACCTGGGTAGCAGGAGTGCATTTTTGCTGCAGATCTGCTGGTCTGTTTATGCAGCAGGCCTCTCTTTTCTTTTTTTTTTTTTAATGTTTTTTATTTATTCTTGAGACAGAGAGAGACAGAGCATGAGAGGGGGAGGGGCAGAGAGACAGGGAGATACAGAATCCCAAGCGGGCTCCAGGCTCTGAGCTGCCAGCACAGAGCCCGATGTGGGGCTCGAACCCACAAACGTGAGATCATGACCTGAGCCGAAGTCGGAGGCTCAACCGACTGAGCCACCCAGGCGCCCCACAGCAGGCCTGTCTTCAATGGGCTGGCTACACCTATGGGCTCTCAGTATGTGGTTCCTGGGGAGAGCACAGGCAAGCCGAGTGAGTGCTCCCACAGCTGTCCAAGTAATGAAAAGCCTCCACTCTGAGGACCGAATACTTGAGTATATTTCACCTCTGGAGAGAGCGGTTTTTCCTTCACCCCTCTCTTCCCCAGTGAGAGTCTGAGATTCTTCCCATATTTCACTCTGCTTCCCTAGCAGGCAAATCCTCCAGTCTATTCAGAGAGCATTTCCTGGGGCTCCAGCTGGTGGGGAAGCCTCTCAGCCCACCTGTTCTATATGCCAGCCTTTTGTCAACCACCCTGATGGACAGCCCACAGCCCATCCCTGCTCTCTCTGTCTGCTCACTCAGAGCCCGGACTCTTCACTCTGGTGAAATCACCTCCCACCTCCCTGACAGCTGGCTCTCGCATCCTGCGGGCTGCACTTCACGGTTTCCTGTGCCTGCGTTATTTATGAATAAGAACATTAGGGGAGCCTGGGTGGCTTAGTCGGTTAAGCGTCCGACTTTTGCTTAGGTCCTGATCTCGCGGTTCGTGGGTTCGAGCCCCGCGTCGGGCTCTGTGCTGACTGCCGGCTCAGAGCCTGGAGCCTGTTTCAGTCTGTGACTCCCTCTCTCTCTGACCCTCCCCTGCTCACGCTGTCTCTCTCTCTCTCTCTCCTAGAGATAAATAAAACATTAAAAAAAAATTAAAAAAAAAAAAAAAGAACATTAGACGCCTTCTGCTTTCCAAATACTCAAAATGATGGCACTTAGGTTGGTCTCAGCATGTATATAGGTTTATCCTCATTCATATACCTTTCCTGTCACACCTGTGAAATCTTGAGGTGAAAGGAAAGAGTTCAGGCCTACCATTTTGACCAAGAAGCCTTTCTGGAATCATTTTAATAGCTCAGAAAGTACCTGCTCCTCCTTAATCTCCTTTGTTGTTCTGGTCTTTCCTCCCTCTTTTCCCAGCCTCTGAATATTGGAACATGCCACCGCCCAATCCTTGGGCCGCGTCTCTCTTACCTGTCTTCTCCCCTAGTGATCTCACGCAGCCGTCTCATGCAAGGCTAAAAATACCACGACATGCTGAAATTTTTATCTTTAGCTCAATCCTTTCTCCCCAGCTTCGTGCTCCTATTTCTAACTACCTGTTATGAATGAGCTTTAAATTATCCCCTCCCCGCCCTCTCTGCTCTATCTCTGGGGCTGATCCAGGAGCAAAGGTGAAAACCACTTCACAGCTTGGTCTTTCTTGCCTTTCGCGTCAGGGAGGAGACTCAGAGCCCCGCCCCCCTGCCCCTGAGCGCACACTCAGTGTCCTGGTGCTGTCAACGTAGAAACTCATTTTCAAGAGGCCGGAGTTGGCCTGTTTTAATAGCTTCCGATATCCTCACCCTTTCTGTTACAGTTGGCAGAAATTCACCAGTATTTTGCAGGTACCTGTTACCCATTCCTGATTTATAGGGTAGATGTGGATGCTTCCCTCTTAACATGGTCCATGTGTCACTCTGTGGGGGTCCTGGAGGAGGGCACTTGATCCTGTACTCAGTTCATCCCTTTAACCACAGGAAGGTTCCCCTGTCCTCGCGCATTCACATCTTCATAGCACACGTATTTCAGGTCCCCATTCTTGTATTTGTTTCAGGTTGATTTAAGTAGCACACTCACCAATATACATGCACTTGTGAACCTTTCCTTTGGTACAGATGACTGTAGCAACACATAGTTTTCGGTATTGAGTCATTATGTATAAGGGTCAGCAAAGACTCACAGGCAAGAGCATCTGCTTAAAAAATAAAAAGTCTTTGGGGCGCCTGGGTGGCTCAGTCGGTTAGGCGTCCGACTTCGGCTCAGGTCATGATCTCACAGTTCGTGGGTTCGAGCCCTACATCGGGCTCTGTGCTGACAGCTCAGAGCCTGGAGCCTGCTTCAGATTCTGTGTCTCCCTCTCTCTCTGACCCTCCCCTGCTCATGCTTTCTCTCTCTCTCTCTCTCTCTCTCTCAAAAATAAATAAAACAATAAAAAAAAGTCTTCGCCAGTGCATTTCTTATCATTATAAGTGTGTGTGTGTGTGTGTGTGTGTGTGTGTGTGTGTGTGTGTGTCTAGATGGTTACCTTGCCTTCTGAAAGACCATGTCATTTCCAATATAAAACAAAATAAAGGTGAAGGAAAATAATTATATAACTTCTAAACCTTTACATGGCTTCCTTACGGAGTCCCTCTGAATTAAAAACTAAGAGATTCACAAAGGATATTTTCCTTATGAGCTTCATCATCATACCTGCAATTACATAAGAAGCCATCATTACTCTTCTCTCAAACCACAGCCTCTGGAAAGTAGGTGCCATATTTAGAATTGTGCCTATAAGAAGAGAAACCACCTGCACCAAGGTTATGTCAGGGAGATGTTAACCGCAAAAAAAAACCCAGACTTAGATACACACTGTCATTTTCTGGGTGTGCTCTTAACTATTTAGAGCTATGATTAAAATTAGAAGTGTTGGCATGACACTAATTTCTGACTTTCTTTTTTAGCAATGTTGGCACCGTGGTGGTTAGTATAATGCTCCATCTTATTTCAGTTGACGTTTCACACCCGTATGGACCCCACATACACGATTTAACGTCACCTCCATTTTTGCTACCTTGGTTTTTTAAATCATTGGGATGGATTATATTTAAGGATCTTAAGAGGGTGCATGAAGTGTCAGGTAGTCATTCATTTTATCTTTACTCATGTGACTTAAAGCACCTTCCCAGGAGACCCTCAAGATCATTCTGTCCTGTATCACTCTACTTGGGTGGCTTTGTTTATGGCAGCCTCAAAAAAGAATTACCCTGGTTTCATTCTATTCCTGAAGATCTCTCAGAAGAGACAGACAATGAAGAATAAAACCACTGAAGAAGAGAGAAAGAGGAGAGACATTGAGAGAGCAAAGAACCACAAATAAATTCTGTTTCTAAGGCAAAGAAGACCAGGAAATGCCTGAGGAGTCACAATTTTTAAGATTATTTTTTAGAGAAACAGAGCAGGGTATGGGGAGAGGGAGGGAGGAAGGGAGAGAAAGAGAGACAGAGACAGAGAATCCCAAGCAGGCTCCATGCTCAGTGTGGAGCCCATTGCAGGGCTCATTCCCATGACCCTGAGACCATGACCTGAGCCTAAATCAAGAGTTGGATGCTCAACTGACTGAGCCATCCAGGCTCCCCAAGATCATTTTAAATAATGAACCTTTCCTACCATAAGGAAAACCTATTTATCTTAGTTTCTATGTCTTACAAACCCAGTTTCCAATTATGAGATCAGTTTCTCAAAGCTTTCTGAAAACATAATTTTTAATTTTAAAATACTTAAGACAATTTTGGAAGGAAGCATGCATCCATTCATCCAATGTTACAGCAATTCAGAGAAGATTCAATTTTTCTTTTGAAAGGCCTCATTTTGCAATAAATGTGAATTTATCTGGCATTTGCCCACAACTTATTACTGGGTAAATCATTGTATTCTACGATACAGTCAATAAGATGGCTCTGAGGCTCCATAGCTCTAAAGGAAAACCCAGTGGTACCTTGGTGGCTCAGTTGGTTAAGCATCTGACTTCAGCTCAGGTCATTATCTCACAGTTCGTTGAGTTCAAGCCCCGCATTGAGCTCTCTGCTGGCTCTCTACTGTTGACACAAAACCTACTTCAGATCCTCTGTCCCCGTCTTTATCTGCTCTTTCCCTGCATGTTTTCTCTCTCTCAATAAATAAAAAACAAAAAATATTTTTAAAAAATAATAAAGGAAAAACCATTAATCCTTTGACACAAATCTTTTATGCTTAGATGTTGCACTTTAAAAATCTACATTTGGGACACCTGGGTGGCTCAGTTGGTTAAGCATCAACTTTGGCTCAGGTTATAATCTCAGGAGTTCAAGCCCACATCAGGCTCTGTGCTGACAGCTCAGAGCCTGGAGCCTGATTCAGTCTCAGTCCCTCTCTGCCTCTCCCCCACTCGTGCTCTGTCTCTCTTAAAATATAAATAAACATTAAGAACATTAAACATTAAAAATCTACACTTATATTCCACCCCCCAAGATTGCCTTGTTGTTTAGTAACTTCCCAGTTTTCCATGATCAATTTGGAACATTTTTTTGTAGTTCAAATATGAACATTGATAACATTATTTTAATGGCTGTGTAACACACCATTATATACATGTGACAGAAGTGTTCTCTAGAAAGACAACAGACGGAGGGGTGCAAGGCATGGACTCAGGCACAGACTCAAATCCCAGCAATTGACTTAATTCTTCTGTCTGTCAACGGTCCTCATTTATACAATGGGAATGAGAATAACACTTCATTCACAGGTTTTTGGAAGGATTAAATGCATTAATATATAGACAAGGCTTAGGAAAAGCCTGATGCACGGTAAATGTTTTCAAGGGTTTTGCTTTATAATTGCGTCTAATTTTTTGCTGTTATATGAAGAGCTGCCATGAACCATACTAAAGTTGAATCATTGCTCATATCATTTTCCTATTTCTTAAAGATAAAGTAATAAAATTGAAAACATTGGGTCAGACTCAATAAACATTTTCAAGACTCTTAACATATGTGGTAAAATTATCATCCCAAAATGTTACAACAGTTTACACAACCAAGAGCAGTATGTGAAAGTACCCATTTTTCATACTCTGGTTAACTTAGAATGCCATCAAATTTTCATAGTTAGCCTGTTTGATAAGGGAGAACATTTGTCCCCTTGCTTTACTTTTTCTTTTTAATCACAGAGATATTATGCGTTTTTTCACATCTTTCTAAAATTTTTTTTTTTGTCATTTTGTGAATTGTCCAGCATGTTGCATGATTTCTTTCCTACTGACTGTTATCCGTTTAATTCTAGTTTTTTGGAATCCCTCTTAGGATGTATGTCCTGAGATGGCCCTTCATGTTTATGATCTTTACTCTCATTGTATTAATTTCATACCATTTCTCTCTGAGATAGGATAAATGTCTTAATTGACTTTCTTTTTCTTTTTCTAAGGTTTATTTTTTACATAATTTTTTATTTAAAATTTTTTTAATGTTTTATTTATTTCTGAGAGAGAGAGAGAGGGAGAGAGAGGGAGAGACAGCATGAGCAGGGGAGGGTCAGAGAGAGAGGGAGATACAGGCTCTCCTGTATCTCAGCTAGCTGTGAGCAAAAAGCTCAACATAGGGCTCAAACCCATGAACCATGAGATCATGACCTGAGCCGAAGTTGGACACTTAACCAACTGAGGGATCCAGGCATCCTTTTTTCTTTTTAATGTTTCTTTTTTGTTTTTGAGAGAGAGAGAGCACGCATGCAAGTGGGGAGAGGGGCAGAGGGAGAGAGAGAAACAGAATCTGAAGCAGGCTCCAGGCTCTAAGCTGTCAGCACAGAGCCCGACGCAGGGCTTGAACCCACAGACCATGAGATCATGACCTGAGCCAAAGTTGGAGACTCAACTGACTAAGCCACCTAGGTGCCCCTAAAGTTTATATATTTATTTTGAGAGCAAGAGCGCAAGAGCAAGTGAGTTACCAGGGGAAAGGCAAAGAGAGAGAGAGGAAAAGAGAAGCCGAAGCAGGTCCCACACTGTCAGTGCAGAGCCCACCACAGGGCTTGAATCCACAAGTCAGGAGATCATGACCTGAGCCGAAACCAAGAGTTAGACAATTAACCAACTGAGTCACCCATCTGCCCCACCTAATTGATTTTCTAACTTATTATATCACTTATTTAAGGGATCCTATCCTCTTTTTACTGTTTCCCTGGCATTATTTTTATTTAATTATTTTTAAAAGTAATATATTTACTTAAGTCAACATCGAAAGGTTATAAAAGCCCATACAGCAGACTTCTACTTCCAGGAAGATAGATGTGTTTTTCCATGTGCCTCCCACTAAATACAACTAAAGCTCCTGAACATCATGTATAAAACACATATAGGGGGATTATAAGGGAGAGATGGTAAATTGGCTAAAAAAAAAAAAAAAAAAAAAAAGACCCAAGGTATGACACATGGTGAGTTCCCTAGATTTTCTTTTTGTCTCAAATATCTCAGACTTGGAGCTGAGAAAGCTGGCAAACCAGAAACACCAATGGACATATACCAAAAACAAAAAACAAAGCCGTAAGTAAAGTGTGTTCTCTTTAGCCAAAGGACCAAGAAAAGGGCAGCCTAGGAAGACAGAAAATGTTTAAACAGTGATGGTTCTACTGCAGCCAAACACCGCAGAAAAACTGACCTCACCCCTACCCAGGCCAGCAAAGGCCAAGTGGGGACCTGAACTCCTACCCTCACTAGATAATGAGATACTCAAACCATGCCCAAGTGGTGTCAGAAAAGTCTGAGTCTGACACCTCACTGGATTCCGAATGTGTGTGGAGGAAGCATTTAAAGCAATTACATTATAAGCAGAGGAGGCTAAAGGGATTAGAGAGAGGCAAAGCTTCCACACTTCATTTGAACTGGTAGAATGTTGGCACCAAGAGACTATGACAACTTGTGCACATGTAATGTAATACCTAGAGCAACCACAACAAAACCGTACAGAGATGCTTAAGAACATTATAGATGAATGAAAACAGAATTTTAGAAACTTCAATTAGCCCACAGGAAGTCAGGAAAAAGAAAACAGAGAAACAAACAACAACAACAAACCAGAAAGCAACAAATAAAATGGCAGACTGGGGGTGCCTCGGTGGCTCAGTCAGGTAAGCATCTGACTCTCAATTTCAGCTCAGGTCATGATTTCACAGTCACGAGATGGAGCCCCAAGTCAGAGAGGATTCCCTCTCTCCCTCTGCCCCTCCCCTACAAGGATGCTCTCGTGCTCGCTCGCTCTCCCTCTCTCCCTCTCTCCCTCTCTCCCTCTCTTTCTCTCTCTCTCTCAAAACAAGAAAAAACTGTGCTCGCTTCAGCAGCACATATACCAAAACAAGAAAAAATTAAAAATAAGTAAAATAAAATATAATAAAATGGTAGACCTGAGTCCTAACATATTATTATATTAAGTGTAATTATTGTGGAATTTTAAATGTTTTGATGAGCTTCCAGTTTAAGATGGGAGAGGGTGCATGTGTGTTTGCCTCACCACCTCGGGCCCCCGTGGACTGTAGATTCTGCTACATTGCTGCAAGATAGAAACTAGATGGAGCTATGCTGACAGAACACAGAAAACAAAAGAATGATATAGTGGAGGTAGAGATCATTTTTCTTGGCTAAGCCCTTGAGAAGCTAAATAGAATCTATTTCCCTGGACCTACGAACTAAAATCTTATCAGCTGGCGAGAGTAGGACTCGCACCCCGTGGATGGTGATTTATCTACTGTCAGAGCCTGGGCCATATAAGTAGATATTTTTAAAAATTTCTTTAATGTTTATTTCAGAGAGAGAGAGAGAGGAGAACATGAGCAGGGGAGGGACAGAGAGAGAGGAAGACAGAATCCAAAGCAGGCTCTAGGTTCTGAGTGGTCGGCACAGAGCCCGATGTGGGTCTCAAACTCATGAGCTGTGAGATCATGACCTAAGCTGAAGTCAGACACCCAGCTGACTGAGCCACCCAAACGCCCCCATATCAGTAAAGATTTTGACCCTCACACCTAATAACCAGTCCCCTTTCCAGTCATTTCTTCTTCCTTCTTCCAACCCATCTATGAATCTTTTTTTTCCCATTCATTTAACCATTCATTTTTCCATTCATTTAATAGTCACTTAATAGCTACTAAATGCCAGTCACTGTTGTAGATACTGGGGAAACATCAGTGAAGAAGATGGACAAGGCCTGGGATGTTGTGGATTTTTCATTCTAGTGGAGAACAAAGAAAAACGTGAAAATAAAGATATAAACAAGATAATTCCAAATAGCAATTAGTGCTAGGAGGCCAAGATGTTGCACAAACTAGTGTATTTACCTCCACCTGCTCCCCACAAATCAATTTATTAGCGACTCCACTTCTACCATACCAAGGGCTGCTGATACTCTACCTACCCCAGGTGATGGGGTCCTTGTTGCCATCAGTGAGTGATCAGAGTCCAGAATCCCGCCCTTAGAGTATGCGTTCCCAGGCCCCTGTTTTAAGTCAGGTTCCCTAGAAGCCAAGGATGAGGTGAGGATTCCTGTGCCAGTGATTTACCGAGGGAATGTTCTCAGGAGAAATCCTCAAGGAGGGAGGGAAGCAGGATTGGGCAACAAAGGAGTTGGACAAAGGCATGGTTTCAGCTGAGGTGTGGCTAGCTTGACCTCACTGGGAGGTCACAAGCATGAATTATACCACAGAGGTTGATCTACTCCAAAACAAAGGAGACTGAACTGGTATGCCTGTGCTTTGGTCCCTTTGACCAGGAGCCACCCCAGGGCAGGGGCGGGGGGAGGAGGTTGTAGCAGGTAATCTTTCAGGCAACGCCATAGGAGACAGCTCCTGCATTGGAGGACAGTCCCCTAGAGAAGGGTGTTGGGTAGCAGCCAGGAGATGGGTTTCTGGGCCTGGGAAAGAGGACCTGAGTGGAGCTTTACAGCATCTGCTATACCACTGTCATCTTCAGCTCTACCACTCTGGGTTAAAGGAATCTACAGAATTCTGCTGGATGAACACCTTTTCTCACTGCTTCTTAAACAGTCTTCCATCATGAGTCATCTGTTCCAGATTCACCTACTCCTGTCTTACAAAAATATCCTCAAAGTTTCTAACTTGTAGATGATACCCTTCCCTAGTTGCCATCACTAATATGTTTCCTATCGCTGGATTTTTTTGACTGACTCAATCAAAATACAGAAGAGAAGGCATTAAAGGGTTAAATGGAATGCTGAAATCACTTCCTTGAATTCAACTCCTGAGTTTGACTTTCCAAACTCTTCAGTTTGGAAATATCCTTATTATTTGGGTTTATTTTTGTGAACGCAATCCCCATGTGAAAGAACCATGACCCATTAGCCTTTTATATTGAACACCTTCCTTACTATGGCTAGCAGATATGGCATAAATCCTGGTAACTAAACCAATCGTTTTGGTTGATCCAGGGCCAACCTGAAGTTCAGGGGAAAGAACACACTCCCCAGCTTCAACCTTACCTGACTATCAGAGAAATGAGATGGAAACTTCCTGTTTCACCTTGTCTCTATGGGACGCTAACAGCACATATTTAGCTCATTAGTTAAATGGTCTTCCTTGTAAGAAAGCTACTTCTGCTTCCAAGTCATGGGGGTTGTACATTTTCCCAAACTTTTGGAGTCCAAGTGTCACAAATGCCCAGAACAGACAAGGAAAGAGGAAGGTGAAGAAGCAGGAAGACAATCTTCTGTCCTCCTTACGATTTACCATCCAGTGTGTCCCTAATTTCTATCATGGATGCAGCTGGGGTTCCGAGCACTTAAGGAATCAAGTGTTTCCCACAGCTCTGATGAGGAATATTCCGGGAGGTCTATGCCTCCACCGCGCTGCAAATGAGAAAGGGAAAGTGTCCCGACTGAAGTTTGCTAAACCATAACTCTTCCCGTTGTCAAGGATTTCACATCTTTGCTCACCCTTGGAGAAGTTCTCAAAGCCGATTTGGCAATATTTCACAAACACCACTAAAGGACTTCTCAGCAAGGAAAATTCCAAGCTTGGCCCAAAACAATGTAATCTATCAACTGGCACCCGTGAGTCTCATTCATTATGAATAATCCACAGCACAGACCAGTAGCAACCATAGAGCTGGGCAGGAGGGGGCCCTGACTTCAGCCCCACAACTGAGAGTGCCTCACTCTGGTCCTTCTGCACCGATGACCCTCCCTATGTGGTGAGAGGCCCAAGGAGCCACCAAGACATGCCTAACTAGGGCCTATATGGCTCCTTGTAAACCATGTTCTGGGTATCAGCTACCCTAGCATTTCAGGACTAGCAGGCCCTGTCCTGAGTCCCTCTATCCCAGAGTGGACGGTTTTGGTAGGCACACCTCTCTGCTGGGGGGAGGGGGGGGGGTTGGTCAAGGGGCACCACAAAACCATCTGTGGCAAAGGAAACAAAGGCCTGAAAAGTGGGAACAGAATCCAGAGAGGAAAACTATCGTAAGTATCTCTGAGCTTTCCAGCCACAAAAAGAAAAGAAGTGATATTTTAACAAATGATCATGTAGGCAGTATTTGACTTGTACACATTTTGCATTATTTGCATATTCTAAATAGCACTATAAAAATCATTGTATATGTGCCTCTATTCTTGAGATGAATTTCAAATAGCAGAAACAGATTATTGAGGGGCCCAGCTTAAACAAACATAGAATGAGGTTATTCATTTCACGGCTGAAGGGCAAAGGAGAACCTTTGTTACCGGTTGGAGTTTTCATTTTCCGGAGACTGCTTCCTTAATATATGCTGAAGGCAGGGTAGACTAATTTTCAGGAAGTCAACAGTTTCCTGGAGGAAACTCAACTCCTTATGCTGAGGTTCAGTTAGAGAACTTGTCAGAATGGATTCGGATGGTCTGACCAAGTTCTGCTAACAAGACTAGCAAAGCCCCACAAAAACCCTCACCGGAAGAGAGAAGTGTGGGATGGGATTGGACCTCAACATAGGGGTATGAAATTTGGTAGGGGAGGCTGGTTCTAGAACAGCAGGAGGGTGAAGTGAAAAGACCTTCTGGACCAGTGACCTACGTGAAGGTTTGCTAGTCCAAACCCTTGCCCAGACCCAGGGATGGGTTGGGACTAGCAAAGGCATCACAGCAACAGGGGACAGCACCAATCACAGCTGGAGGGCTGATGGACTGATTCGGCCGGTTCCCTCTCTCTGGAATGCTACGGCAGAGCTGGCCCCTTTGACTGAGGTCCTTCCTTGTACGATTGAGGATGCAGGAGCAGAGAACTCAAGAGGAAGAATTTGTGGGTGTTTGAATTAGTAACTGGAAAAATAAGAAATGTGAACACACTTGTATCTCTGGAGAAACGAGTCACTAAATACATATGCTATCAGTCACAGATTTAGTCACACCACAGTACAGAGAAAGGGTAAGCTTCTTAATTGCGTCGTCATGTATTCCCACCTGCTGCATGGAGAAAAGAAACTCTTTAGTTTACAGTACACTGACCATTGACGTTATTGAAACAGTCCTTCAAGAGCTCCATCACCTCATCTGAAATCCTCTGGCTCTCAGGTAGATTCGCCCAGCCTCTGTCCTTTTTCAGGAAAGGATCCGGGCAAGTGGCAGAGGGACCCCCTGGCCTCATGAACGTGAGAAAAGGGTGTTCAAGATTCCATGCAGTGCCCCTGGATCCTTGCTGGTCCCTACAGAAGAAAGCATCTCTGTTTGTCCCTTGCACTGGTGACCACTGAGGCATGCACAACTGGTCACATACTATCGTATACAACCAGAGATGATGGCGTGAGCTATTTTGGCCTCATTCCAGAATTTCTACCTTGTGCCTACCATAGACCAAACAAACAAACCCTCAAATGAAATCAAAGACTTCAGTTGGAAATAGTTCAAACACTAGCAGATATTGAGAGTATGAGATTATCCACAGCAGTGTTACAATTATAATGTATGCATATAAAGGACTAATTGGTTTAATATATGCTCTTTTCTCCCCTCAGTATGTCCCGGCTCGCTGAAGTTAATAAATTCCAAAACAAGCCCAAATGCTTTCTATTTAAGTTCCAGGAATTATAATTATATGCCTTTCATGATTCAATGGTCAAACAAAATTCCAGCCAGAGATAAGTTTTCCAGTGTCCTAGGGGCAAAAAAAAAAAAAAAAAAAAAAAGGCATGCTATTATGAACACGATTAGAACCGTTTACAATGACACTATATGTATGCAGTCAAGATTTTCATTTCTCCAAGCCAGGAAAAAGAGAAGCCTCCCACCAAAACTTCAAGGCAAAGTGATGAAAGAAGGGGTCACTCTCCATAAATCTTAAACCTCAAATATGGGGACAACTAAACTCGAGGTTTGTGCTGTTGGATAACCCCTGGCGGCTGGCCAGGGTGCAGGGTGGGCAATGTGCCTGAAGTACTTGTGAGCCTGGAATCTCTCGGGCAGAACCATTGGCTTGAGAAGAGTGGATCTCCAGGAAATTTCTTTGCTGGGGGCAGGTGGGAGGGGTTGAGGGTGGGGGCAAAGAGTCTACTTGAGGCTTCTTTTCAGTAGAGAGATTTCAAAACAGTCCTCACGTAAGTCTAAATGTGTCTTCTCCGGACAGATTGGTTTCTAAGAGCCATGGAAGAGTTTTGGGGCGGCTGGGTGACTTAGTCGGTTAAGCGTCCGACTTTCGCTCAGGTCATGATCTCGCGGTTCGTGGGTTCGAGCCCCGCGTCGGGCTCTGTGCTGACCGCCAGCTCAGAGCCTGGAGCCTGTTTCAGAGTCTGCGTCTCCCTCTCTCTCTGACCCACCCTTGTTCACACTGTCTATCTCTCTCTCGCCTAGAAATAAATAAAAATTTAAAAAAAAAAAATTAAAAGCCATGGAAGAGTTTTAAGGGAAAGATTGTTCATCCGAAGTCACACAGAGCCTGAAATTGCTTTGGACAATCTGCCTCTGGCATGGCCAACACCAAAGGACAGCCAAGAGTGGGTGTTAGGAGTATGTGCCTTTTGAAACGCAATCTTTACAATTCATATCCTTTTGGGGCGCCTGGGTGGCTCAGTCATTTAACAATTAATATCCTTTTTTTTTTTTTGCCACAAAGGAAAAATTGAACATGAGGTGCTACAAGTGACAGGAACTGGACAGTGCTAATATAAATCGACTTCCATGTATTCTTTCACTCGAGGATTTAATGTTCGGTAACGTCAATTTGGGAGGGGTTTATTGTGAGGCTGTAAATGTTTAGATGAGCTTTCAAGTTCAAGATGGATGACGAACCACGCGTGTTTGTCTCACTATCTGGGGCCTCAGTAGAATGCAGATTTGAAAAATTTATGGAAGATGGAAAGCAGATGTTGACAGATAACAGAGCACAGGAAACAGAGAATGAAGCAGTGAGGATAGAAGCCATTCTCCTTCGCTAACCCCCTTGAGAGGCTCTGGCTAGGCAGACGCAGGTATAAAGAGTCAAAAGGGAAAGAAAACTAGAAATCTCTTTCTGTCATGGTAACAGCTGCTCCTCTCAGCCATTCACTCCTTTCCCAGGCCCCAGGCCACGCAGATGGATGGGTGGTACCAGCATTGAACCCCCACAAAAATGAGAGGCTATTCTCTAAAATAGTCATTACCAAATATGGATGGAATCAAGGTTGCCCATGTGGATACTAACATCGCAGAGTAAAATGATCCTCATTTGGATATTTGCCTGCTTTTACTCTCTAAATTAAAGTGTACCAAACCTGCAGTCCACTTTCCCACTCAGGGGAGAGGCCAGTTGGAGGAAAGGCTGACCAGAAAAGCTCATGGCTATACCTTATGTTACTCAATCCAATCCTTCACTAAAGGAAACAGAGACCCAAGCATCAGCAGACATGAGACAAACCACGGCACTGATGAGAGGTATGAGTGTATTATAAAAAATAATGACCCCTAAGAAAAGAGCCATGTTTCACAGAACTAAGAAAATCTAAGGAAAAAAATATTCTAGTTAGTATTCTCCAAGAAGTTTGAGAAGATACTAAGAAACTGCCTCCAAAACTGTAAGAACATTTGCTACATAAATGGAGGGAAAAACAGTAAGTTTTTTTAAAAAATGTAAATAGTTGGCTAAAAGGGAAAAGTTAACAGAAGAATACATGGTTCATGGACTATGCTAATGTCCCCATTTTTTCACCTCTGACTCTATCCACATCCTTCGCTATTTACCATCATGGTGCCTCCCTTATTTGTCTCTGGGTTTGCCCATGTGAATTCCTTTAGCCAGTGATGCTAGCAAATGTGACACAGGAAGAATCTGGAAAAAATACGTTCCAACTCTTAGACACTATGGAGCCCAGCAGACGTTAGAAGAGGAGACATTCATGTCTCAGCTAACACTTCCTCTCAGGAAGGCTTTCCCTGACCCCTCCACCTAAGGAACTCCTCCTTGACAGGTATACTGGTCCCCTCTTATCCACAGGGGATACATTCCAAGACCCCCAGTGGATCCCTGAAAGATGGATGGTACTGAGCCCTATAAATAATGTTTTTTTTTTTTCCTACATACGTACCTATGGTAAAGCTGAATTTATAAATTAGGCACAGTAAGAGATTAACAATAGCTAATAATAAAATAGAAGTTATAACAACGTACTGTAATAAAGTGATGTGAGTATGGTCTCTCTCATAAAATATCTTACTATGCTGATAGCATGCCCACTAGATGAGACCAAGGGAGATGAACGCCTTGTGATGTAGAGTTAGGCTGCTATTGACCATCTGATGGTTCGTCAGAAGGAGAAACATCTGTTTCCCAGTCAGGGGTGACACAGTGACAGAAACTCCAGGAAGGGAAACCACAAATAGGGGCGAGGACTATTGTATTTCATTAGGTTTACGCCGCCTTCATAGCACCCGTCATTACTAAATGATTGCATCTACATCTCTGTGTTCATGTTGATTGTTCTCTCTACTCATATGTAAACACCACCAGATTAGGGAACTTGTCCATCATATTCACTAGTGCTTCTCTGGCATCAACAACAATGCTTTGCATTTAGTGGGTCAGCAGTTAAGTATTTGTTGAATAAGTGAATAAAAAATGAATGAATGTGTTGGCAGGATGAATAACTGGAAAGAACATTGGTTCTTAGGAGTGATCATTAAAATATTTACCAACTGAAGTGGCCCAGGCACTGATAGATGAGAAAGGTAACCATCCAAGGAAGCACCACCCCCCTCCATCTTACCAGATTAGTAACACTTTAGTTAGTGGGTCTAAGGAGGATCCAGAAGATCCTTGAAGTATTTAATTTTTTAGCAACTGGGTTGACCCCTGGTGCATACCATTTGAGGACCACTCCCTCCTTTAGGACAACTGTGTGATATACAAAGTGTATATCAAAGTCCAGCAAACTGGACAAATCCATCAAGTGACTCATTTTCAAGTGCTCAGTAGTATCACTTCAGTGCCCCCAAATCACACATTGCTATTGTTGGACCTCATATCTGTGTATCCCTGGCTCTGTAAAAAGAGCTTGAATGCCGGGCTCTCAAGCATCCCTTTTGCTTCATGGGATTGAAGTCATTTAAGGAAAAGAATGAGATCACTTACACTTCTTGAAAACTGCGGGACTCTGAGCTTCCCACCAGCCCCACTCACATTTCTCTGAAGTCAGTGAGGCATTACTTCTGCTTGGCAAGAAAGAACTGCCCTCTCTTATTTCCCAATGTCCCCCTCCTTTGCCAAGATAATCTTTCCCAGACAGAGACATTCAGAAGGAATAGAAGCCTCCAGAAATGGGAGGGAGGGGGAATCCCACAGAAAAGGCCCTGGCAGTGCCTAGTTAAATGAATTTCACGTTTGGATAAGAACCAGCAGCTGACACACATATGAGAAGATTAGGAGAGAATGTGTACTGGAGAGTTCACCAAAACAAAAACAAAAGAAGTTTAATTTGGGGGCCCATGGAGAATTATGCTGGTTGAAAGAATAAAGCAATTAATTTTCCATACAAAATAATCTGTTAACCACAGTTAACTGCTAACCAAGCCAATTAACATGATAAAATGTCATTTGTTTGGCTGAAAAAAGAGGAAAGATTATTGATCAGAGCAAATTTTTAAAGAGCGGAATGGCTGATTTCTATAAATGCCCTTTTAATGAACAAATAAGGGTAACGACTAACAGACATCTGGAAAACCTATCAAGAATGAATGAGAATAGTTTTAATGACTTCAAATTGTTATATTTGGTTGCTTCTAGCATACATAAAAATAGATCATTATCTCTGTATTAAGTCTCCTGCCTTGTTTCTTAGACATCTCTTTCCCCATTCATGTTAACATTGGAGGCCTCAACCCACACAATGACAGGATGATTAAAACTACAAATAAGTCAGACATTAATTAATGAATTTTTCCATTTCTAGGAAAACAGAAGCATTATCCCAGAAAGGGATAAAAGAGCTGTAAGTACACAGCTCTTAACCCTACCTCCTGCTGCCAAGAAGCTCTTAAATATTTGTAAACAGACAGCAACCATAAAAGAAAGGCTTTCTGATTAATGGGGGCAAGTATCTCAGGAAACATTCAACTTGAAAGATATTCTTTTCCCTGCCTAAAGCCAAAAAAAGTCTCCAAACCCTCTCCCACTATAGCTTCAGGAATTTTTTAATGGCTTTTGTTCCCAGAACCATTAATATTACAAAGCAGATAGAATGCCAGCATCCCTATATTTTACAATAGTAAGAAGAACCCAAAAAGAATCAGAGTAATAGAAAAATTTGATAAAATTATGTGGTCACAGTAGAAATTACCTTAAAGACTAAACTTTGGTCTGTTGGTCTGTTATACATGTTGGTTTGTGTCTTGTCTAAAAATCAGGTGGTAACTAACATAATATATCCCATGTGACATGACGTCCAGAGAAGACCAATGTAGTAGTGATCACTCCATGTTCAAGGTTTAACCAGTATCCTAATAATTAGAACTGGTAATAATAGAGACATGTCATAGATAAGTATATGGAAGGAGAAAGAAGAATGGGGTAGTCAGTGATGACTAAGGTTATTTTTAAGAAAGTACCACACTTCATTCTATAGTTTGGGATGACTCATTGTTTTATAAACTCCCAAGCTGAGTCACTTCATTATCATAAGCCAAGAAAGATGAAATGAGAGACTCCGTTGGCTTGCGTCCTTACTATCTTAGGGCAGAGACTGGCAGCCCTAAACCAGAATGATGCCTGAACAGGTCCAATTTCTCTTTCAAGTGGACCCCCACACCAAAACTGGCACAAAATCTCTGTTCTAACACTTACACGCTTATCCTAATTATAGAAAGACCAGGAACTTATTTTGAGAATTAAAGTGTAGTTAAAAAAAAAAAAAGGTGTGAAACTCACTTATCTCCATGTTGAAGTAGTAGTTTAGGCACTTTGTTTAGTGATGTCAGATATAGATTATTACTAAGCCAGTTGTAACAAAGCTTGAAACCAAGGTCAGACCAAGAAGACAGAAGGGCAAAATGTAAATGTTGAGCAAACGCTGAGGACAGACTCAAGTCTAAAATTAAGAGCTCAGAACACCAAATGGCCTTACAGGGAAGTTTAAATACCACAGGCAAAGAGGCATGTTCAAGATCAAGGGCATAGAATTTGGAGGAATACATAGTAGGTGTCAGAAGTCATCTGCAGTACCTCTGAGAGCCAAATTCCATATCAAGAACAAAAATGAACAGGCAAGTGCAGATAAAAGAAAGAGATGCACAGGGTGGGAAGACATGAGACTAATGAGCCGAGTCCCTCATTAACCTTATATATCCTGGTTCTAATACTGTTTTTTATGGTCCATCTCCAACTCTGTCTTTGAATTGTGAATTGCCTGTGATAATTCTGTATTCTTATATTCTTATAATAAACTCCCAACCCTTTTCCTTTAAGTCAATTCAAGTTGCTTCCTGTTACTTGCAACCAAAGAATTTTAATTAACATAGCATATGTGCATTATAAAGATCTTGAAGTATATTGCCAAGTTGTACTCCACCAAGTTCATAGGGATTCATTTATTCAACAACAGTGTCCGGTTTTTCTCCACTTTTATTAGCTCTGGATATTTCCATCCTTTCAAATCTTTACAAAATTCTCTTTTATATTCTAATGGCTGGCATTGTCAGAAATAGCTTTTGCACACCATGGCCTCACCACAGAAATATAGAAGGAATGGATATCAGGAAAAGATTTTGGACACAGAGAACAAGTGCTCCTATTGATACAAATTTGCGTTATCTTCCGTTGGGAAAACAATGAGATCATCTGTGGCTAAATATGGGATAGTAAGATCACGCGAAGCACGGGGATCTTGGAAGGAATGGACAGAAGGGTGGGTAAGTGTATGCTGCATCACAGTCTAGGAGGAATGGATCCCAGGGCACATCTCTTGAGTGTCAAGAAAACTTCCCAACCCATAGGGCTTCTTCTCATGATCCTGCTGATGTCCAAAGATGATCCTTCAAAAGGATACCAGATCCACCATACTGTATTAATTACAGTAAAGCCTTGGATTACAACTTGTTCTGCAAGTGTTCCGCAAGATGAGCAAACATTTCTCATAAATTTTAACTTGATAGAAGAGTGAGGTTTTGCGATACGAGTAGTACATGATCTCAAACATCACATGTTCACAACTGAGCCAATGGCTCTTGAAATTCACTCTAATATGCAAGTACTTTGGATTACAGGCATGTTTCCAGAACAAATATGCTCACAAACCAAGGTTTTACTGTATAACTTTATGCAATAAGACAAGATACGGGGTAAATATTAGAAAGGAGTAATACCATCATTTTACAGATAAGATGGATGGCCTATGAATAACTGAAAGTCATAAGAATTTATGAAAGTTCAGGGAGGTAGTTAAAAAATAAACATGTCCAGTCAGTTAAGCATCTGGCTTCCAATCAGGTCATGATCTCACAGTTCGTGAGTTCAAGACCCACATTGGGCTCTGCACTGACAGCACAGAACCTACTTTGGATTCTCTCTCAGGCCCTCCCCTGCCATCTCTCTCTCAAAAATAAATAGATAAACATTTCTTTAAAAATAAAAAAATGTATAAATCAATATATTCTAGATAAAACTTGTTAAAAATGCAGTGCAGATTATGTCACTCTCAATCACAATCAATAGAAAATATCTGGGAGCTGACATGAAAATAAATCTGTAAGATCTACATGAACAGCAACAACAACAAAAAGCTGAAAATAAGGACTGCTTAAGTTGAGAGACCTATGTTTTGAGCAGGGACTAATTAATATTAGAAGATGCAAATTACCTCCTGAATTCAGTTAAAATTCAATGAAGATATATTTAGAATTTGACAAAAATATTCATCTGGAGGAAAAGTCCATGAGGTTTATAAAATGTTGGATTAATGGGGGCTGTTAGCCAAACACATATTAAAGAGTACCATAAAACGGTAAGCAAAAAAATGTGGTATTGGCAGAACAAACAGAAAAAATTCAATTAAATAAAAAGACCAATGTGGGACAGAGACACATGTGACTTGCCCCCTGGCCTGGTCTCCCAGAATCCTGCCATAGCCAGAGATCAATAAAGAAGGGAGAGTGGGAGGGGGGAATAGGCTAAAATACATAGGAGTATTTGGCATACGATAAAGGTTACATTTCAAATCAGTGGGAAGAGAATGGATTAATTAATGAATTCTATTTGGGAAAAATAAAGTTAGTTTTGCATCGATCACATGCAGTTGCAAAAACCAGTATCTTCTCCAGCTCGTTTATGCAGAAAGGAATTTATTACATGGTACTAAATGGCCTACAGAATCACAAAGAGGACTGGAAAAAAATAGGCTATAGGCTAGATTTCCAGGAATGACTCCCCAAAGCCACAAGAAAAGTTCATCCAAATGGCTAAGATGTTTCTACTGTTGCTGGATCTGAAAACTTCCTGCCTCGGCTAATTTCTGTATGGCTGAAATGGGTGTCACACAGCCCACCTGTCTCCCCATTCAACTCCTTGGCAAAGTCAAGTCTCACTTTATTACGTTCAGTTCGCAGAATCTAAATCACATCAGAAACACTACTTGCACAGATGTGCGAGAGCTTCAGGTTTTAGCCTTCTGCTGTGTGCAATGCAAGGAGGTACGTTACAGCAACTCACACAAACCAAAACAACCCTGGGATTATTTACACACTGACAACCGAATTAGATATAGATAGGTTTCTTTTAAGTATTTAAACTAATTTTAAATTACAGTCGCATTTTGTGAATTCTCCTTATAAATTGTGTTATGTGCATTAATATGTATATTACATGCCATATACATATTTAATTTATAGTATAGAACAAAACCCATATGTGCACGTATTTACCTGGGACAGAGAGAGAATGAACAAGAAACCAAAAGGCGGTATGCCAAAATGATAGCAATGGGATTGTGGGTTCATTTTCTTTCTTTTTTCTTGCTTATAATTTCTGAAATGGAGGAATAATAATATTGTATCCCTTTTATTACAAGAGGTTATCTTTTAAAAAATGAAAAGCAGGAGGACAATAAACAAATATTATTTAGAATAAAAATTTTTTTAAATCCTAAGTAAAACATTAACTAAAATTATGTTTTTTAACTAAAAAAATTTTTAATGTTTATTTTTGAGAGAGAGAGAACACAAGCAGGGGAGGGGCAGAGAGAGAGGGAGACACAGAATCAGAAGCAGGCTCCAGGCTCTGAGCTGTCAGCACAGAGCCCGATGTGGGGCTCGAACCCACAAACTGCGAGATGGTGACCAGAGCTGAAGTTGGACACTTAACCAACTTAGCAACCCAGATGCCCCAACGAACAAATATTTTAAATAAAAGTTAACATTTACTGGGAACTTACTCTCTAACAGATACTATTCTTAGTGTTTGAAAAGTATTATCACAACCCAGGAGGTAACTACTATTGTTATTTTCATTTTACACTGGGGAAACCGAAGACATAAAAGGGTTAAGTAACCTGCCTGGCGCAGTGGGGAGGTGGTGGAGCCGGGTAAGGCAATCCTGTTACAGAACCCGAGCTCTCACTTGCAATGCTAAATATTGTTACTAGCATTATATTGTTATCAGCATTAATATTGTTAGCTAACAAACTGGGCGTCAATATACAGTACGATTCAGCCATTTAAAGTGTACTCTTCAATAGCTTTTAGTATATTCACAGTATCCATCACAATGAATTTTGGAAACATTTTCATCACCTCAAAAAGAAATTCCACTTCTCTTAGCCATCACCACCCACCGCTCCCTAAGCATCCTAGCTATACCAATACCTCACTGACATAATCTATTTATCCTTATAACTCCCTATAGGATAGGGGCTAATATCCCCACTACAGAGTTGAGGAAACTGAGGCACAGAGAGATTATGAACTGTGCACAAGTTTATGTAACTAGTAAATAGGGGACCTGGGACTTTTTTCCCAACAATCCATCTCTAGAACACTTGGCTTACCTACTGTGTTACTCCAACATCAATATATACTATTACAAAAATGAAAACTTATGAACAAGAATGATTCCAAGAGTATAAGAATGGTTTGATTTAAATAATCCATTGGATTGAATTATTGAATATGTCAATAAATATAGTTTAAAAATATCATGCATCAAAAAGCATTCAATAACATTCAATATCTATTTCTAGGGGAAAAAATAACACAGAGACAGATGAAAAAAGGCCCTAAACAAGTACTGAAGAATGCGGACGGATAGATCTCATACAGCAATAACACATAACAGTGACGCAGTGAAGGCACACATAAATAATGAAGATAAAACATGCCCACTGTTAACTATCCTGACTTAAATTTATTCCGGGAGTTTCACCCAATGCAGCAAGTCAATAAAAAAAAAATAAAAGAAAGAAAAATTTCTCTTAAAAACAAAAACGCAAAGGGGTGCCTGGGTGGCTCAGTGGGTTAAGTGTCCAACTTTGGCTCAGGATCTCATGGTTCATGGGTTCGAGCCCCGCATCAGGTTCTGTGCTGACAGCTAGCTCAGAGCCTGGAGCCTGTTTCAGATTTTGTGTCTCCCTCTCTCTCTGACCCTCCCCTACTCACGCTGTCTCTCTCTCTCTCTCTCTCTCTCTCTCAGAAATAAACCATTTAGAAAAAAACAACACAAAGTAATTATTTCTATTTAATAGATTGCATAAATAGGAAAATACCAGACTATCAGCTTCAAAACCTTTTCAGCAATACAACATTCCAGTCATCTAAGAAATTAAACGGAAGACTGTGCAAAATAAAATTACAAGATAAAAACATGGGGGAGTAGTCGTGGGATGGAGGTCGGAGCTCAAATCTGTCTTCGAGGCTTCACAGCCCCCAAAAACTGGAAATCATTAAGTCTTGCTTCACCTCCCAAGAATGCACACCCGTTAAGATTCTTTACATTCTTTTTCCTTGCCTATTTTGCCTGGAAAAATACTTGAAACCACAATGTTGGACAGATAGTTTATTTTTGTGTGTCAGTATTTTAACTGGAAGGAGAAGATTTGTCATGGATCTTTAGGTTACGGTGATTTGACATTTTATTAGTTACAGGATTTATCGCCCACATGGAAAAGGAAACACTTGTGCAAAGGAGAGTGGTAAAGCTTAGGACCAACATTACGTACGCCCTCCTTCCCTGACCAGGCAGTCAAAACCTCCACTTACATGGAATAAAAAGAAAGAACCGCAGAGCCCTCTCATGTCCGTGAGGCTGCGAGGAAATTACAGAGTGACAAAGTCATGGGGTATCTCACAGACTGCTGGAGTCATCGGGGATCCAGCCTGAAGGGAGTTCTCAGCTTTACCCAGGAGCCCAAGTACACCTATCTGTTCAACTATAGTCTATCAAGATATCCAAGAGCTATAGCTTAACAAATTTACCAGACCCTTTTGGCTAAACCGTTCATGTATGCTTCTTTACTCTCCTCCCTTCCTCAAAGCTCTAGTGGCCAGGAAATCAGAACATTAATTTGTTTTTAGAAATAGATCAGCAGCTGAGAGTTACCAGAGGAAAACTGACTGGAAGCAGAACCCTGTTCTGAATACCAAATAACCCACTTAAGCAGCAGTATGTGCTGGGTCGCCTGAGTGGCTCAGTCAGTTAACCATCTGACTTCGGCTTAGGTCATGATCTCAAGGTTCATGAGTTCCAGCCCCATGTTGGGCTCTGTGCTGACAGCTCAGAGCCTGGAGCTGCTTCAGACTGTGTCTCCTCTCTCTCTGTTCCTCCCCTGCTCACGCGCTTTCTCTCCCTCTCAAAACTAAATAAACATAAATTTTTTTTAAAGTAGTATGTGTGACCTTGGCTGAGCCACTCAAACCATCATTCATCTAAAATTAGCCTCCTGGATGTCACCTTTAACCTGCTGGTACCCAAGTCCAAGACACCTTTTTATTAACGTCTCACTTAACCTCTTTATGGCTTTGGACCCTGCTGAACACCTTTCCTCCTTGGGCTTTCATAACACAACCTTTCTGGGTTTCCTCCTACCCGATTCTCCTTTTTTAGCTCATTCCTTGTATCTAGGATCTGGCTTCAGGACTCAATTATTTTGGTAATTCAGTTATTTAGGTTTAAATCCCTTTCCCTGGGTAGCCTCATCCAAATCCAGAGTCAAGTCCCAGATCTTTATCCTAAGACCTAGAACTCCAGGCAGGTCAGATATCCACAGACCAAAACACCAGAACAAACCAGAGACCAAAACACCACAGCCTTCAAACCGAACTAAACATCCATCCTGCCCCCACCCCCAACACCATCCAAATTAGAAAATGAGCTCCGCATGTGAAGCCGATACCACTAGTCTGTGCATCGCCCTGTGAGGAGCAAGCCTTTTTTTCACGGCTCTAACAACTAGCTCCTCAGGTTCTGTGGATGCTGCCTTATTTGTATCCTTTCACTTCTCTTTATCCCCGCCTCCACTGCTTTAATTCAAGATCTTAGGACCTCACCTTCATGGCCTCTCTTGTCTCTCTACTGATCTCCTTGACACTTTTCTGGGCCAGGCCAATATTTCCCACATACTTTTCCCAGAAGGACCTTTACCAAAGGCAAATCTAAGACACTAAAAAGGCTTTCCATGGCCCCAAGTTATCAAAGTTCCTTTGCTTTGAACACAAGGCCCTTTGTGGTCTGTCCTCTTCCCATCTGTAGGCCTTCATGTTCAATCACTGGCCCCCATCTCTTGCACCTCAATTAATTTACTTCTGTTCTTCCCCAAACACATCATGCTGTTTTGTGTATCCTTGCCTTCCTACTCTCCCTTCTTTCTTCTGGAGTGCCATTCCAAACCCCTGAGCAGACGCCCCTCCTCCAAGGATCGATTCATTTGTCCCTCTCCCAAGAAGTCCTTCTTCTACCCAGGGTGACTGGCTGCACTAGTGGCCATGACTTTGCCATTCTCTGCATTTGCCTTTTTGCCATGGCTTATCATGAGCAAACTACACTTCCCCCCACTTACCTTTGAGATTGGCCTTGCCCCGCTTTGGCCGATAGCACAGAAGCATGGATGATAGTCTGTCTGTTTCAAGTCCCTTTAAACAAATTTCTGACATCAATGTGAGAAGAACAAGTGAGCCTGTCCCAGAAGGAACAGAAGAAACTCACCAAGCAGAACTTTTCCAGGGAACTGATCTAACCAAGTCAGTCCAACTCGGATCTGCTCAGAGGACTCACAGTGAGGGAGATTAAAATGCTTATTGTCGGGGCACCTGGGTGGCTCAGGTGGTTAAGCATCTGACTTCGGCTCAGGTCAGATCTCACGGTTCGTGGGTTCGAGGCCTGAGTTGGGCTCTGTGCTGACAGCCAGCTCAGAGCCTAGAGTCTGTTTCAGATTCTGTGTCTCCCTCTCTCTCTGACCCTCCCCTGTTCATGCTGTCTCTCTCTCTCTCAGAAATAAATAACACATAAAATAAAATGCTTATTTTCATATACCACTGAGGTTTTATGGCTGCCTGTTAGGTGATATATTGCAGATTAGTGACACAGCCAATGTGTCCCATTAGTTTGTCCTTTCTGTCCCTCCCATTGTATCCTTGCGTGTCTTCACCCAGTTTCTCTCCAAGACAAATGAGAACGCAAAGCTGCCTTGTGTTCCTGCTGCTATTAATACTAAGCATGTCACCAACTTCAGTCAGAGGGGGGAAACTGCATTCTCATAAAAATTTTTTAATGGCAAGGACACTCTGCCCAGCTCTATTCCCCCAAATAAATAAAGCCTGAGCTCTTTCCTTTAGATTATTCTCCAACCAAAACAATTTCATGCTTGACTTTCATAAGCCTGAAGCCTTCACATATACATGAAACTTTGTGTACAGAGGACAATCGTGTGAAGAAACAGGCTTTTCCTGCCATGAACAAGCTAACTTTAAGTTATTCCGGAAGCCCAGCTCTCTTGAAGTCTGGAGTGCCTTACGGAACTTTGCAAGTAAAAATACTTTCATTTTTCTAATGCTTTTATCTCAGTTTTTCTTTGTCACACACAAAGAGGCTGGACGTTGGATTGTGTCGAGGGCTCAAGAGTCCAAAAGCCTATGTCGTACAAGGGTGATGGTCGATCAGAGATGGGTCTCTGAGACAGAAACCTGAAAGGCACCGTCTTGGGGAGATGCTACATCAAAAAGACTGGCCCATGGTCCAAATCCATCACCTTAACCGGACAAACAGGCAGGTAGAAAAATCCCTGAGTCTGGAGAAAGGCAAGTTGGGTGCCTGGTCCTTACAGTCACAAAAAGGTACCACTGCATCTGATTAAGGAGCCAGCCATGCAGCTGTTACAAGAGCAACTTCTACAGTAAAACTTTTCATATGGTCGCCCAGAAATTTCACATTTAATTCTTTTTGTGTTGTAAGTATAGACAAGCCTTGGATACTTGTGCGGAAATATTTAAAAATGGTGATCGTGTACATGATTCAGCTGTGTGAGACATGCTTCTGATGGAATGTTAAATGAAAAACAGAAGACAAAATGCTTTGGCCACTATTATTACAATACGTATTCATAGAAAACAGACTGGTCGAAAAGATGTGCCAAAAATAGTTGTTAAGTGAAATGAAGTGATGTTTTTTTGAAGTGTTTCTATTTTACAAAATGCTCAATGGAAAGATATAACCTTATGATAAAGATAGTAAAGGTCTCATATAAAATAATATCTACAACTAAAAACTGAAAATTGAAAAAGAAAGCTTTCTCAGTGAGCACTGAACCAGAACAAAGCAGTATGGGAACCTTCCCGGCGTCTCCCCATTGAGATAATCCTATCTAGGGCTCACTACTCAGTCTAGTCTGCGTAGCCCCCTCTCCAAACTGGGCTGGGGATAAATGACTCAGTCTTTGGCTCTAAGTCTGTAGACTCCACACAGACTACCATCCTTCCAATACATTACAATTGAGAAAATTACTGTTTACTTCAATTCTATGCCATTATACTTTTGTGTCGGTTTTCAGGATTAAACATGAGACATACCTTGGTCTTTCCCTGAAGGCTTTGAGATAGTTCATCAGCAGAGGTGTTCCAGTACCGGGCAAGCCTCCTCTGCTCGGTAGCTCCGAGCCCTACTGCCTCTTCTAGCTTTTAACAAGTATGAGTGAAAGAAGCTGGTCCCAATCATGTCCATGGTAACCTTTCACATGCTTGACGCTAACACTGCTCATCAGCTTTTATTCAAGTGGACTCACCTGCTCTGTTTGGCCTTACCTCTGAGGTTCCGGTTTTCAGGAAAGAAGTGAATTTTTTCTGGGTCCTTGCGACTCTTTCTCCCCGTGACTCTCTCTCCCCTGGTATCAAGTTGAAGGTTTCTCAAACTAATTCTCCATATTGGTGCAAATATTCCCAGCACTGCCTGTACTGTAAAACAGAATGTAGGGGAGGGGGGTGGGAGGAGGAAGCAAGCAAAGATATGTTTTTCTATCACAATCAATTTCTTATATAAGCTATCACACACGATGTTATGCAGTAAATACAAATACAGCTTCTTCCTACAATAGAGGCAGAGAGGTCAGAGTCAGACATCTGTGTGCTAAGGCTTGGAGCGCTGTTTCAAGAAACAGGCAGAATTCTGAACTTTGGGTTATCCACCTTCCAACACACACACACACACACACACACACACACACACACGCACGCACGCACACACGCACGTTATATTAAGTGGGGCTCCCGGAAGCTCTTTTTATATACAGTCTAGCTTTCCGCCTCTCTTCTACTGGGGATATCTGAAGCACCGTTGGCTGCCTTTCAGGTTGACAACCAGAGACTCCTCCTTACTAAAGTTAACACTGACAGATGGGCAAATTCCTGAGTAGCAAACACAATCAATTCAGTATATAATTGGCCATCAGGCCGGCAGCTCTGGCCCAGATGTCCAGCACCAAAGTTGTAGCTCTGATAATAATCCTCCTGGTTGCAGATGACCGCTAGATGGCGCTCTTCCCAGCAACCTAAACAAAGGAAGGAGTCGAGTCTCCACCCTAGCTGGGGCCTGTGACCAGAGAGGGAATGAATATTAGAGTGGACAGAGATTCTCAGTTAAGAATTAGAAATGCAGGAGTGCGTTGGTTAAGCGTCCGACTCTTGATTTCAGTTCAGGTCATGATCTTACAGTTCGTAAGATCAACCCCGGCATCAGGCTCTATGCAGACAGTGTGGAGCCTGCTTGGGAGTCTCTCTCTCTCTCCCTCTCTCTCTCTTCGCCTGCCCCACTCACACACAGGGCTCTCTCTCACTCTCTAAACAAACAAACATTTAAACAAATAATGCAGTTCAGAGTTAGAATTTGGCTGCCTTGTGAGTCCCACCGGCACGTGTCTATCAGGTGCTCTGTCTTTAAGGGGGGGGGGTGGGGGTGTCTGCACACTTTATCCCCGCATTGAGTTCTGAACTTTATTAAGAAATCCTGTGCCACTGCGGCACCTGGGCGGCTCAGTCAGTTAAGCGGCCGGCTTCGGCTCAGGTCATGATCTCACGGTTCGTGGGTTCGAGCCCCGTGTCGGGCTCTGAGCTGACAGCTAGCTCAGAGCCTGGAGCCTGTTTCCGATTCTGTGTCTCCCTCTCTCTCTGACCCTCCCCTGCTCACACTCTGTCTCTCTCTCTCTCAGCAATAAATAAAACAAAACAAAACAAAAAATCCTGTGCCACTAAAGCTTTAAGTGTTGACCTCTTTCCCCCTTAACCCTGTTTGTCTTCACCAGTGGAGAGACTTAGAGTGTTTTCAGAGTAACAATGAAGTTAGTATTGTTTAATAATTCCTTATTATAAGCCAACAGTGCATGAATCCCAGAATCTCCCTCCATCCATTAACCGTACCCAGAGAAAAGCTGGTTCTCAGACTCCTCCTGTCAGTAACTGGTCAGGTTGAGCCATACGGAGGACATCAAAAAGTGACATTTGTAATTGCTGAAAGGTTCAGATGAGCTCCAATACTGATCAAACTTACTCTTCACTGTTAAAAATATTAAAATTAAAAAAAAAACCAAGATATTCATCAAAAGCAATATGAGGCACCTGCCCAGCTTAGTCAGTAGAGCATGTGACTCTTGACTAGGAGTCATGAGCTCAAGCCCAACATTGGGTGTAAAGCTTACTTTTAAAAAATATTAGGGGTGCCTGGGTGGTTCAGTCGGTTAAGCGTCTGACATCGGCTCAGGTCATGATCTCGCAGTTCATGGGTTCGAGCCCTGCGTCGGGCTCTGTGTTGACAGCTAGCTCAAAGCCTGGAGGCTGCTTCGGATTCTGTGTCTCTCTCTCTCTCTAACCCTCCCCTGCTCACACTGTCTCTCTCTCTCTCTCTCAGAAATAAATTTTTAAAAAATAAATAAAATAAAAATAAATAAATAATAAAATTTAAAAAAGTACCTTGTGACAGAGAGGATCACTAGCTTAGTACTGAATACTTCCTCTCAGAAAAATAGATAATAAGAACAGGTAAATAGTTTTTAAAAATCACTATGTGTAGGGTTGTCTGGGTGGCTCATTTGGTGAAGCATCTGATTCTTATTTCAGCTCAGGTCATGATCTCTCAAACCATGAGCCCCTGCCTCAGGCTCTGTGTTGATAGCACGAGCATGGAGCCTGCCTGGGATTCTCCCTCTCCCTCTCTCTCTGCCTCTCCCCCACTCACACTTGCTCTCTCTTTCTCTCTCAAAATAAATAAATAAACTTTGAAAATCATAATGGGTATTTTCAGTGCAATTTAATAGAATAGAGGGATACAGAAAATGTATGCAGGGTGCTAAAGGAAAAGTAGCAGTCAGAGAACATAAATGAGTTCTTAAGGGAAAAAATAACTTATGTCATTTAAAAATAAATAATAGAGGACAAACATAGTAGAAGAAACACTGGACTGCTGAAAACAGGTTAGAACACGCACCCCAGGACTTCCGTCACCTACTCAATAAATATTACCTGAGTACCTTCTCTGCCCTCTGTTCTCACATCCAGACACCGGGGATGCACGAGGCAAACACATCCCTGCTCCCACAGAGTTTTCCTTTTAGTGGGAATTATTTCAGAATTGAGAGCAGAAAGAGACATTGATATAAATGATAAGAGGAGTGGTCAGAAATATGAATGATAGATGAAGATGAGTCTACATCTACATAATTAAGTCTTTCAGGAGGAGACTGGAGAGCAAATGAAAAAAAATAATAATAAATAGGAAAAAATTTCTCTGAGCTAACCGAGGTTTATATCACAAGGACTCATTGAATCCTGAGGAGAAAAGTTTAAAAAGTATTCGATTATATTAATACCAAATTTTAAAACATTTAAGTTAAAAAGCCTTATAAGAGATAGTAAGGACCAGTACATTATGATAGAAGATTTAATTCACTAGGAAAATAATTTTAAACAAGAATATTTCCAATTAAATAGCCTCAAAATACATAAAGTAGAAGTTCATACGAATTTTTTCCCAAGGAAAAAATGACAAATGTATCATCAAAGTAGATCTCAATATGCCTTTCTCAGTTGTTGACAGGAAAAACAGAAAACAGCAAAATAACAACAGGCCTTTAATTTTTTTTATGACTTTATTTTGAGAGACAGAGACAGAGAGTGAGTGGGGGACGGGCAGAGAGAGAGGGAGACATGGAATCTGAAGCAGGCTCTGAGCTGTCAGCACAGAGCCCGAAGTGGGGCTCAAACCCACTGACTGTGAGATCATGACCTGAGCCGAAATCGGACGCTTAACCGACTGAGCCACCCAGGCGTCCCAACAACAGCTCTTAAAACATAATCAATAGGATGGATCTAATGGAAACATATCCAATTTTGCCTCCAACCATTACAAAATATTAGATCTTCTCAAACATACAAGAGACATTTAAGAGAAAGATACCAAGATAGAGACTTCTGATTTCGGATCCCAGGATTAAATGCCCCCGCTATGATAATGTACTATGCTGGCAACATTTATCATTCCTGCAGCACTCAACATTAGAGAGAGTTGAGCAATGTTAAAAATTCCTTAAGAAAAAGATTGTTACCCAAGAACAGTAAACTGGGCCAAAAAATGTTCATGTCCGGGGGAAAACTGAAACATGTGTCCCCACGTACAATCAGTTACAAAGTATGCTTTCTAGAAGAAAAAACTCATGCACGGCAGCCAAAAAAAAAAAAAAAAAAAAAAAAAAATAAAGAGGTAAAGAAAGAGAAAGATATGGCATAAANAAGATTGTTACCCAAGAACAGTAAACTGGGCCAAAAAATGTTCATGTCCGGGGGAAAACTGAAACATGTGTCCCCACGTACAATCAGTTACAAAGAAAAAAAAAAAAAAGAAAAAAAAAAAAAAAAAAAAAAAAAAAAAAAAAAAAAAAAGATTCAGCATAAAGAGGTAAAGAAAGAGAAAGATATGGCATAAAAAAATCCTAATGAGCAAAATAATCAGCAGAGAAGTCTAAGGCTTTATTGGCTTATGTTAGCAAAGATCCTTCAAAGAGAAACTGCATTATGAGAAAAGGATCTGAAAATAAATATGCAAAAATTTTTAAGTATTTATTTTTGAGAGAGACAGAGATAGCATGAGCAGGGGAGGGGCAGAGAGAGAGGGTGAGAAAGAATCTGAAGCAGGCTCCGCAACGTCAGCGCAGAGCGTGATGCGGCTCCCAAAGTCACAAAAACCGTGAGATCATGAGCTGAACAAAAACCAGGAGTCAGATGTTCGACCAGTTGACCCACCCAGGTGCCCAAATGTGTGGATTTTTAAAGATATATGAAGAATTTCTTGGAGGAAAGGGCAGGAAGGAAGTAAAACTGGTAAATTTCTGAATTTGAAAACAGGAAATGCACATGGACATTCCATTTATTGATAGAGGCTAAAACATTTTTGGAAAACACTTTATTTTAAACTTAATTTATTTTTTAAGGTGCTACCAGGGTGCTTTATCCTGTGATGCTGCGACAGTAGCCGTCTCTCAGACATACAACCAGGCTGGATTTCTCACAAGTTTCTCACCTGGTTTTGAATTCTATCCCATTGGTTTCATTTCACTGAATCCCACCAAATCATCTCCCCAGGTACAAGCACTCCTTTTCTTCCGAACATTCTTTTTTGTAAATTTCAAATCTGGAACAGTCAGCCCAGAGGCCCCAGAGGCAGACAATTTAGGAGTTGTAGAACCAGGTGCCATGAGGCACACAGACATCAAAATGCCCCCCGGCAAACATTTTTAGATGTGTAACTTCAAAGCAACTGAAAAGTAATTTCAAGATGGAAAATTAAACAAAGAAAATAAAGATACACAAAAGCATAATAAAGAGAAAAAAGAGAATGAATTTAGTAATCCGGCTATACAAGGCCCTGTGGAATAAACAGTAAAGCAAAACCAAGCTTTCTGCTGTTGATAAGCTAAATGCCCCAAACAAAATAACAAAGAATCGGAAATGAAAACACAAAGAAGAAAACAGCGGGCTTGGAAATACTAACATTTTGAGAAGTCTCAATGCAAACAAACAAGAAATTTGATTTCATCGAGTGAATAAAAAAATATTCAACAAGGTCAGTCGAAGTCGTGAGCACTTCATTTGGCCGAAATTACTATCATAATAAAAGACTATGAAACACTATCTGAATTTGATACCTAACGTGGAAGAGCATAAATTATAATATATTACATTAAACATATCAAACACAAACTTTATTAGAAAGAAAACACAGACCTGTGTATCCAGCAAGAAACTCATATAACTTTTCAGGGGTTTTTTTTGGAGCTAACATATTAATTCTAAATTGTAAATAGAATGTGTAAGAATACCTACAAAGAAATAGTATGGGTAAGTTTCCATGTCATATTTTAAACCATTTACCATTGTAATAATTAAAACATTAAATTATCATATATAAATTATTAAACTCAAAGAGTTGAGATCTACAGTCTATGTTTTCTTTCTTATCCTTTCTCTTTCCCCCTACATACACTTATAACACATATATATATACACACATAGGAACAATTCAATAATTGGTGTTAGAAAAATTGGCTTTCTTCTTAGAAAAAACAAAGGTAGATTTCCACTTACCATACACTGAAATAAATTGCAGTGAGATTGAATACCTAGTCACTGAAAATAATAGAAGCAAAAAACTAAATGGCATCAAAGATAGTCAAACACATTTATAAAATGAAAGAGGACAAATAAAATGATTTTGTCATAAATTTCAGAAACCAAAAATGAAAATAATATAGAATTAAGGGAAAATAAAGAACTGTTATCTGGCCAAACACATTCTATTCAAAACTAGGAAAAATACTCACCATATGTAAGAAAAACAAAGGGTTATTATAACAAATAAGTAAGCTCCAAATGAAAATGACCAGCAACTCATTAAAAAATAGAAAAAGGATAGGCAAAGAAAAGTAATAAACTTATGGAAACACTCTAGATCTCACCCCAAAACAAAGAAACCAGAATAAAAACAAAAATGTGAAATAAACATCCAGTTTGGTTAAGAATCAAAAAACTGTTCAGTACCAGTATTGATGAAGCCATAAGGAAATGGACTAGTAACTGGAAATCTTCAAGGACATCCAGGAAGTAGTATCAAAAATTGAACTCAGATATTCAATTGTTGTGTCAGCAATTTCACTTCTGGAAACTTATCTTAGGGAAGTAATTAGACAAGTGCACGAAGATCTATGATCCTTATCTCAGCATTTTTTTCTGAGGAAAGAATTGTGAAAACTTCAATGGTTCCCCAGCATTTTGTTAATTACAATACAAGCAAGGGTATATACCACGCAGCAATTTACAAGTTGAGATACATGTAGTCACATGTGCATGAAAGTTGTCCAGAATAAGGGGGAAAAAACAAATTAAGATAGAATATGTATGCCACGATTCAATTTTTGCATGATGTAGTACAGTTCTATCCTGGAGGTGCAAAAAATATGACTTTATTTCTTTATACTGAATTCAATTTTGGGGGGTCCTATTTCCCTTCAGTGGTAGAAAAAAAAGTCAATCTCAATCATGCAGGGAAAGTAAAGAATTTCAAAATAATATTACGAAAATTACTTTAAAACTTAGTTTGTTGAAGCTTTAACTGTGTGACCTCTGGGAATTTTTCTCCTCATTCCATGTTCTCCTTTGTTTCATCTTAGAAACATCTCCCTGGAGGCATCTGGGTGCAGAAGGAAGCTCATGGATGTCCCCGCGCTGGCAAGAGGGGATGTAGTCCGTCTCTGAGACGCGCGAGGATTGCAGGCTGGTCACAGCAGAGTCTACCTTCTCCATCCAGGTCAGTCTCTCAGCCTCTTTCCACCCACCAGGTCACTTAGCATTTGCTCAAATCAACATGGTTTTGGGAGGGGATGATAGTGCTAAGTGGTTATTTTTTTAAGAGATAAAGTGATGACTCTCATAGAAAAATAAAATGAATAGTCGCCAAAGGTTTTGTTATGCTCATTAATTAATAAGGGAACCAGGAATGTTGCAACCCAGTTCAAAGAATACAAAGCACAGGATCTGGAATTCTCCCCGACAAGTTTGAGCTAGAGCAGGGCGACTGCCACCAGGAGGCTCCAAACTACAGTGGGAAGGAAAGGGCAACCCCAGAAAAATCTCAGAAGGCTCATTTCTTCCAGTTACTGCCTTAATCATTTCATTGACCTTTCATTCATGTGCCACTGGGTCTAATGTAATTAAATCTGTTGGGCTTCACTGATTATATTACTGGTGGGATTTACTATATCTGGTTGAATAATGTTTTGTTTCTCTAAAATCTAAACTTATTCATCAGAACTAGTGCAAACATCTGACTACTTTATTTTATCTACTCTGGTGCTTTTCCATACATCATTTTACTGTAAACTGGTTTCCTTTTCTACGCGTTCCATTATATTGCAGTTAAAGAATTACATAGATTTTTTTTTTTTTTTAATTCTGCATTAGGTAGACTGTTCTTTAAGAATCTCATTTCGGGATAATAATTTTTTAAATAAAAAATTGTCAATAAAAGGTAGGTAGTGGCTCTGGTAGGTATGCTTCCTTCATATGACCTGTGCTGTGGTCATTACGTAGAGAAAATATCTCCAGTGGAAACGTGACATCAGGCTTTAGTTGGGTTTGCCTTCCCCATAACGGTGAGTCCTAGGATTCTTCCTAGTAAATGGCCTGCATGGGGCTGATGCCTCATTAATATAGATGATACTTGAAGTTTAGCATCCCGTTTGTACTCCAATAGACGTGTATAAATTAATGCATGAACAATTAGGGCACTTACTTCTTAATGATTATCATTTTCCATAGGACTTCCAAAACTAAAAATACCTTCACTTAATTCATCCACATAATTCTATATTCTGAATGTATCATTCCTTTCTCCATTCTTCTGTGTGAAACACTAATTAAAATTTTATATGATACGGGGCGCCTGGGTGGCTTAGTTGGTTAAGCGTCCGACTTTCGCTTAGGTCATGATCTCACGGTTCGTGGGTTCGAGCCCCGCGTCGGGCTCTGTGCTGACTGCCAGCCCAGAGCCTGGAGCCTATTTCAGAGTCTGTACCTCCCTCTCTCTCTGACCCTCCCCTGCTCATGCTGTCTCTCTCTCTCCTTCTCTCCTAGAAATAAATAAAACATTAAAAAAAATTTTTTTAAAAATTTTATATGATAAATTAACCTTTTTTAATTTATTGTTTTATGTTTATTTATTTATTTTTTTTTTTTTTGAGAGAGAGAGAGAAACAGAGCATGAGCAAGGGAGGGGCAGAGAGAGAGGGAGACACAGAATCCGAAGCTCAGAATCTGAGCTATCAGCATAGAGCCTGCTGCAGAATTCGAACCCATGAACTGTGAGATCAGGACTTGAGCCAAATTCGGACACTTAAGCGACTGAGCCACCCAGGCGCCCCTAAATTTTACATGATAAATTAACTTTTAAACCAAACAAAATAGAATAGATTCTCCCAAATCGGAATTCAGGGTCCAGGGTAAAGTCACATCTTTAAAATGTTTTGTAGCAAGGGAATCAAGAGCAAAAATAAACGATTGGGACCTCATCAAGTTTAAAAGCTTCTGCACAGCGAAGGAAACAACCCACAAAACTAATAGGCAACCAACGGAATGGGAAAAGATAGTTGCAAATGACATGTCAGATAAAGGGTTAATATCCAAAATCTATAAGGAACTCACCAAACTCCACACCCGAAAAACAAACAACCCAGTGAAGAAATGGGCAGAAGATATGAACAGACACTTCTCCAAAGAGGACATCCAGATGGCCAACAGACACATGAAACGATGCTCAGGATCTCTCCTCATCAGGGAAATACAAATCAAAACCACACTGAGATACCACCTCAGGCCAGTCAAAGTGGCTAAAATTAGCAAATCAGAGAACTCTAGATGCTGGCGAGGATGTGGAGAAACGGACACCCTCCTACACTGTTGGTGGGAATGTAAACTGGTACAGCCCCTCTGGAAAACAGTGTGGAGGTTCCTCAGGAAACTCACAATAGAACTCCCCTATGACCCAGCAATAGCACTGCTAGGAATTTACCCAAGGGATACAGGAGTGCTGATGCATAGGGGCACATGTACCCCAATGTTCATAGCAGCACTCTCCACAATAGCTAA